>NC_050184.1:28062008-28367842 GCF_008315115.2 Sander lucioperca | reverse complement strand
ACAGATGCCCTCAGGAAGATGATGTTAATAATCATCAGTGACTAATGTTTTTCCTTTAGCTTGCTCGATGACACTATACTCTAGCTTACAGGTTTATACACACACAAATGCAATCCTGTATGTACTCACGGATGTACCCACACACCCTCAGGTTAACTTTGTCATTTGTTTAATCATAGTATCTTACCACAATTAGAGGTATGAATTTATAAGTCAACTCCACTGATTTTACACATCCACGTATGTTTACAGGGTCTTGAGTGCTACTGCATATGTGGAAAAAGTTGTATAAATCCTTTTGTGGCTCAAAAGAGTTGGCTGAAATCTGATAAACTGCCTCAAGTGATGTGTCTTGAGTCAGCATCAATTGGGGCTGAAGACTGAAGTTTGAAATGAAAAAAGAAAGAGTTGAGGAAGAGGTGAGCTTACCAGACATATACTGTACCCCCCTTGATGCTAGGGTCTCAAGGCTACATTACCCGCTCCTAGCTTAACACACCTGAAAATAACAGTATTTCTGCTGCATCAATTTTGATTGTTAAAAACAAAAACTAAACTTTCCATAGTGAGTCAAACAATGTTATAGGAGTGCAATGCTAAATCAGTGAAGTACTCTTTCATGTCAACCCCATTCACCAGACAAGAATGTTGACTTTGAGCAAGTGTGCAAATATGGTTAGGGGTAGGTACCACAAAACACTAGGAATCGAGGTTAGGGAAAGATTGTTCCAGCATTGACATCGAACTGTTCAAAATCATCTAATATGGGCGCAGTTCCAACTAAAGAAAGTTTATCTAACAGCCATTTCAGCTACATTAGTATGACATTCAATGGCTCATTTTTAATGAGTTTATAAGCTTTATAAGTTATTATTTATGTTATTTTTTATTAAAGTGATGGTTCGGAGTAATTTCACCCTAGGCTGCTTTGCACCTTGACCACGAATAATGCCCGGAATGATACCAAACTTCTACAGTAGTACAAATAGTTTCTGTACTTATAAAACGAGGCATTAGGAAGTTTGTAACTACACCAGAAGTATGTAGTATTAGTAGTATGTAAGTATTGCGCGATAGCGCTGATAGCGCGGTAGCAGCCGATCGGGAGCATCCATCAGGCAAGTGTTAGTTAAATATACTTCTGGTGTAGTTACAAACGTTCTAATGCCTTGTTTTATAAGTACAGACTATTTGTACAACTATTTGTACTACTGTAGAAGTTTGGTATCATTCCGGGCATTATTAGTGGGGTAATTTACGAGATATAAACGTGGATCCATTAGCGCCTGCACTAAGCTAACCAGCTGATAACGCTAACTCGACCAACATTATAACAAGGGAAAAAAACTTATGGGGGGTTGTTTGGCTCGAGGTCAATGTGCAAAGCAGCCTAGGGTGAAATTACTCCGAACCATCACTTTAAGTCAAAACTGGGAAATCGATACACAGTAATGCAAGTTTAAATACACAATTGTAATGTGTTAAAAGGTCTATACATTATTTACTTCATAGTGTTATAGTTCAACAATCACTATCCTAATTAATGCTCTGTATTTCTGGTGTTCCTACTCGTTCTTGGAGTCATGTCACTGATTTGGCCGTTTGTTGAACTTTCAGCTCAGTTCCTATCTCAGTGAAACTTCAGACCCACTAATTGCATGGTTCAGCCATCGTAGTCCACCTTTCAGGGATCACAGCCTGATGGCTATCTTTCAAGGAAAAAAAGAAGCTATATAACCTCTTACTACTGAAAAAACATGTTCCTTATCCTCTACACAGATTGTGTAATTACATGTATGTTTTTCCACGGTTTAAAGGCTAGAGGGAATTCTCTGGTTTACGCTCTGACCCCTACAATTGGAAAATTTTAAGTTTTGATGGAGAGATGTTGATTAGATTTGAGAAATACAGCCTGTATTTCCTCCAGCAGTTGGGGAAAGCAATTTTGTGCTCTTTGCTTCCTTGGGGAAGCTTGAGAAAACAATATGAAAATGATTTCTTTTTCTTTACAAGCATATTTGATGCTTGCAGGCAAACACTGAAATAAAGGCAAAGTTGAAGCCTTTGTTTTTTATGGCCTGTAATAAGCTGCCTTTTTTATACTAGTGTATCTGTATTTTCCTTCCTGTGTGACAGAGAATATAAAGCAATGCAGTAGTTGGTGTAGTGGATAGGGACTGGGTGGTGACTGGGAGCTGTTCCAGAAGAGGTGGATTGATATAACGGTTGGAGAGCAAAGGACACACACACACACACACACACACACACACACACACGTAGAGGCGCTGACATTGAGATCGCTGTCCTAGACAAGTGGCACCTGAATCTTGGTGGCTCTTGAGCGTAGACTGAGCAGACAAAAGGGGTGGAATAAGGTTAGCAAAATTAGAATTCATGAAAGCAAACCCAAATCCTGCAGAGCCTGACTTGATGCAAATTGCAGATGGCAGCAGTCCTTCTCAGAGTAAACTGTACACTCTCAAAGACAAGATGGCCATCACCCCTTCTCAGTCTTACTCCAGCCTATATCAACACCACCTCCAACATCATGTCTCATACCTCAAGAGCTATGAGCACTCCTGCAGACGCCAGACCATGTTACACAAACACACACATTCTGACCTCAGTCTGCTTCACAAGTCTTGGTCGGACTTCATCAGATCGCTTGCTGCAGGGTTTTAGGCATTGGCGAATAGTTATACATACCGTACAGTAATGATACAAAATCTAGGCCAAGGCTAAGATATACTGTATGTTTCAAATCCGTCACTGAATTTGTAGGCTACCGATCCAAAAAACTCATTGAACCGCAACCACCAGCATTTTACAGCTTATTTCTTTCCCCCTATAACCACAGAAAGGCAGGGAAAAGGCCAAATGACTGCTGTGAAGGAATGAGAGGAGTATAGGGAAATGAGCTGTGGTTTGCTGTCTAAATACCTTTTGTGTGTGTGTGTGTGTGTGTGTGTGTGTGTGTGTGTGTGTGTGTGTGTGTTGCTGCACAGCATAGACCACTACTGTGAAGAAAGTTGGGAAAGTTTGTGCTTACTTTCATACTGCTGTTATTTCATCTTCTTTTTTTCTACAAAAGGGGCTTTTCTTTTCCTGGGAGAGGCTTTATTCTACCTGATCCCTCTCTATCTTTCACTGCCTTCTCTCTCCTAATCACCACTAAAGCCAGCCCTAATTGCCAAAAGACATGCTTTTCTCTCCTTTTCTCATTCTCTCTCTTTTTATGCTGTCTCACTCCCTTTCCATTTGTCTTCCATTTTTCATATCTCACCACAGACACAGTGCAGACGAGAAGAAGTGGGAAATGACGTTTTAATAAAAACAATACATAATGAAGCAAATATGAGTGGATTGATTAAGTTAGAGGTGTAGCTACATCATGATAGCTACAGAAATCTTGTACTTATTGCGATGGTTCATGTAAAACACTTCCTATAGTTGGCAGTTTTTTGTGTTGGTTTGATGTATCTTTTTCATGAAAGTATTATTTTTGTCATGGTTACAAGCATTTTTAGGCATTTTGTGTTCATATACAGTATGGTTTTTGCCATATCTTTTTTCCTGAGTCATACAGATAGTAACACACTGTGATTATTTGGAGTTCTGAATATCAGCTCAGGCAACAGTTCAGTTCCCCTTGCTGGGAGAGATGGCTGAGAATTGATGAAGGCCAATCAAGCACTTCTGTGCTTGTTTAGAGGAATACTAATCAGGCATTAGAGACATGCTGATTAGTCAACAACAATGTCTGTGTGGTCTTTGTGATTGGCCTCTGTGAATGCGTATGAATGTGTCCTTGTGCATTATTGATTTATGAGCTTAAACGTTCTTGTGTATGCATGCACTCTGGCGTACTGTACTTGCATTACATACCAATACAATACATACAATTGTTACGCCCCAGTCTAGGGGTGCCTAGGACGCAACACAAAAAGGCCCCATCTTCCCCGTCTCCCAAGTAGCCACAAACAATTAGGAGGTTAGGTATCAACAAACTTATTTATTTTACAGGGAACGAAACAATATATACATAACATATGTTTGTTTAAGGCTTCAGGGTGGCCTACCACCAAAATAACAAACAAAACAATTCTGACTGGGAGATAAGACTAACCTAACAAACAAAAGGGCAAAACAAATTACAAAAGACTTACCTCCCTAACTAACAAAAACAGGAGAAAAACAGGAGAAAACAAGATTGGAGGTCCACCCTTACTAAACAAACCAAAAACAATATCTAATCTAAAGCAACGTTACACAAAGCAAAAGCGTGGCCGGTTGGGAGATGAGGAGGACGAGGAATGCCTGCTGCCCACCGATGGCCGCCATCTTGGCTCCTTATATCTGGGTGGCTTCCCCAGCTGCAGCCAATCACAGGGTCGGGCCTGAACTTCTCCACCAATCCTCCTTCGGCTATGGCACACCCCAATTTGCATATAAAATTGGAAACAGAAGAAACAACACAGGGCACGCAGCAGACTAAAGAACAATATGACCACAGTCATAACAACAATACATACCACAAATACACGAGGGCCTTCAACATAGATTCTTGGCACAATTATGAATTATTGTATATTCCCCCTACAATCAGCCTCCTTACTTGACTATGATTTAGTTCAAGTTCTTTATTGTCATCTACATAACATTTGCAGAGAAGCAGTCATTGGCAATGGGAATCTGATCTTGGGCTCCCTCCAATAATGCTCATTTAAAGTGACTATATGTAACTTTTATACATTTCTGAAACTGTGTAATGTTCCATCTGATGATCATAAATGATCTGTAACAGCAAACGAGACTAACGGTGAAAAGAACGCTATTTTTATATAGTTTTTATTAATGCCTCTGCCCAGGTCGGCAGGTAGACAGCGCTACAGAGCACACATTCTGAAGGGTCACAGATTTTGGTGTAACACCGGAAAAGCCTGTGTTAGTGAGTATGCAGGTAAAAGGTAGCAGGAGATTTCTTTATATAGGCCTAATTGTATTTTAATTTTATTTTAGAAGTTATCTGCTGTAGTTGTGGCTCATAGCCTACTGGGCAGGGCCATCACAGTAAAGAAGAAGAAATTAAACGAAGAACAACTAAAAGCTTAAAGGGAAAGTGAAAGACAAAGGGCAAAACTCGGTCGGGCAATCTCGGTCAGGCTTTCAACAGATGGAGACAATTATGGGATTGTAAATGATTCAAAAACGTCCCCGAATTGACCATCAGGTATGTAATATGTCTATTTCATTCATAAAATAACTTCACAATGCGCAATGTGGTTGTATATCAGTAGCCTAAATTTAATTAACGTCCCCCTTCCATTTAGCGTGGACGTTTTATTCCTTTTAGTCCGTGTTTGAGTTGGCCTACTATTTTCTTTTCCCTTGTCCCCCTGTACTTGTGTAAAGCGTCCGTGGGTTTCATGAAATGCGCTATATAAGTTATTATTATGTTGGTTGCTACAACAATCTCTTAATGCTTTAGCTTGTGACGCAGTGATACCCGGTTTAGCTCACGATACTTCCAAAGTAGGCTAAGTTACCGTATGCAAATGCAGCGATGCATCTGTAACATATTCTCTTATTGTAAATGAACGATTTTCTGTCTGAGCAAAATATTCATTGCGACTATATGACCTCTTGGTAACACTAACTCAGTAATCTACAGTGTTGGGCAAGTTACTTTTAAAAAGTAATTAGTTACAGTTACTAGTTACTTCTTCCAAAAAGTAATTAAATTAGTTACTCAGTTACAAATTATGAAAGTAACTAGTTACTTCAGAAAGTAACTATTGCATTACTTTCAAGTAAATTTTTAAATGCTCAAATGTGACCCCACCTCCACCTACCCCTCTTTAATGGAACTTAAAATACATGTGCATGTTCAATTATTTATGATAAATCTGAATATTATAATGAAATGGACACTTAATATAATACATTATTAATAGAAACAATGTACACAAATCCAAACTATTTTAATGTTGCTGTGGGACAAAGTAAGACTAGCCTCCAATCAAATGCCATGTATGTAGATATTGTATTTATATAGTGGATCGATACAAATAACACAACACCACAACAGGCCACAACTGGGCAAAATTAAATTATGCTTGTTAAGCACTATACCAAAAATAAATAACAAATATATACACTCTTTGTAGTGCAAATAACGTAAGTGGCCTGATGTTTATAGTTGTGCGCTGGTGTGTGCGTCGAGCCGGCGTGTGTGTGTGTGTGTGTGTGTGTGTGTGGGGAGTAGGTGATAGAGCGAGGGAGAAAGTGAGAGAGTGACGGCGATTAGCTTTGGAGCGAGTTCCAACTCTAGAGTCATATAGTAAGTGTCTCCCCTGTTCTTTCTGACCACAGTGGGAAATCTGTAGCAGGAAAAGTTAACCCTCTCCTTGATTTCATAATGCCATACCTGTGTGGTAAAAACACTACCACTTTTGTCCAAAGCGGCCGCTAGAATCAACACAACTGAAAGCCACTTTAAATATGTATGAAAAGAAAAACATGCAAGTAAAAAAAGAAATCTAAGAAATAAAATAGTGATAAAATATATCCATATTATATAAAAAACATAAAATATAAAATTGATTGAAATATATTTATGCTAGATGGTAATTGTAAACTGCAATGTAAACAGGGATGTAGTAAATGTATATGCGCGAAATAAGAAGTAATTATATATATATATATACATGATTTGTATATGCGAGACCAGAAGATGTCTGTTAAATAGTGGTGTATTGTAATCCCATGTGGAATGGGCCAAATCTTTGGCATGACACAGAAATAAAATAAAACTAACTAACTAACTAACTATAGATGTAAACTGGTTATAAAACAGTAAGTAAAAGTATTTAATTGTTAAGTGACAATAGTGATGAGCTCAAGAGTTCAAAATCTTAGGGCCTGCGGGATGAAGCTGTCTCTGAGCCTGGTGATGCTGGACTGCAGCAGGCACAACAGTTTGTGGTGGAGGTGATTGGGGTCCCTGATAATCCTGTTGGCCCTCTTCCTGCACCGCAGGGTGTAGAGGTCCTCCATGGATGCCAGCACTGTCCTTGTGATGTGTTAAGCAGTTTTCACCACCCTCTGTGGAGCCTTAGGGTTGAGGGCTGTGCGGCTGATGCAGCCTGTCAGGATACTTTCAACGGTGCAACTGTAGATGTTGCAGAGTATCCTGGAGTCCATGTTAAAGTCAGGGACATTTCCTTGCTTCCTTCTGTAGTGAAGATTAGGACAACTTCCACCTACAGTGTCTATCACCTTCTTGCAGCCTAGGAAATAAAAAAGAAACAGTTAAAATGCATCCTTTTAAGCCTAACTGCTTCCCTAAACTGAGTACTGATGTTGATTGGTCAGTTTTACAGAGTCGAAAGTTTGGACAACGGACACACAAATCGGACAGCTGAACTCAAAGTATGTGTACAGACACAAATAATTAAGTCTGTTACTAGCCAACAGTGTGCATGCCAAGTCTCCAGCAGCTCTGAGATCAGCCAGCATGTTAGCACTAGTCGACCCCCTTCCAAGGCTATTCAGCCACAGTTGCAGCAGCCCCTTGATTAGCCATCCAACAGTGCCTCTACAATCTAGATGCACAGGTAGGCTAATAATTAATTTAACATAAAATGTTTAGGGTGGATCTTTTAATCACAATCATTTGAAAAGCTGGCTAACAAGTGATAGTACTAATTCCATACTAATTAAACATGCCTAATACCATTTCAAGTGACTTTAAATGAAATAGATTTGACTTTGCACTGGAATTTATAGATATTATACTTAATCCATATTAAAAACAAGTAAGGGGAACTATATATATAAACGGCACCATGCTGTCCACGCACAGCATCTTTTTAATTGCTGTTTAACTGTTGCTGAGAGAGAGGTTTAAAATAAACCCAGATGTTTTGAGGAGGCATATGACCTCCGCACTTGCAGGAGTGGCCACAGATTTACAAAACAGTGCGCATGCATTCTGCTATAAGTAGCTTTGTGTTTGCCGTAAGCCCTTTCTTGTTTCTGTGCACTTCTCTCATTAATTTGGTTAAAATTTAATGCGGTACACCAGAAATAGCAGATAGGATTTCTAGGAAACCAACAGAGGTGTTTTGGGGTAAAAAGTTGCCACGCTCTATCTGCAGCCTGCCATTTTGGATTTTCACCCAGAAAAAGCAGAACAGTGAAGTAAAGTGTACTGGTGTTCAACCAAACAAAAACACAGAGTAAAGCTGCTTAAATTTACATAAGACACCACAGGCCATCCTTATCCAGGACACACACAACTCTACATTCACTTTATGGTACACAGTCCGCTGCAGTAGAACAGTGTTGCTGTATAAGCAAGGCTGGGAATGTTTAGAGGAAAAGAAACAGGGAAACAACAAAGTTGTTACATGACCAAAATGCAAAACAAGAATGAAAGATTGCCCAGAATGAAAGCATTATTTTTAAAAGCTAATGAGATACACTTTTTTTTCACTCCCATTCACGATGGACATTCAGCTTATGCCTACAAACGATCTTTTTCCCCTTGCAAGTTCTCTATTTCCTCCCAACCAAACAAAGCCTCTTTCAGTCTCTCTCACCACTGAAGTAGAACAGTGAAACAGCAAAGTTGTGAAGCTGTGATTAACATTAGCCATCACATTTTTCTGTCTGTGGGTAAGACTCAAAAACTCTCACCTCATTAAAATGATTTTGTTTTTAATTTGTTGTGACTTTGTAGTCTAACATGACAGCAGATCATTCTTTGAATTTTCCATGTGCATATGGACATAAAATGCACTAACATAAAACAGTCCGATAGTTAAATCAATACAAGCAGGTTAGAAAGTTAAACTAAGAGGTTTGCTTTCATGCATATTTGGCTGATGAGTAGCTTTTATACTTAATACATTTGTACTTTGTATCATATGTATGATCTCTGGTTCTTTTCATAAAAAGGATATTGGAAAATACATATTTGGTTTGATGTTTTGTCTCTGCACTCTATTTGTGGATGGTCATACAAAAGGCTCTTTGACCAGCGTTCCTTCTCATGCTTGTGTCTGTGTGTGCTTACATACTGTGAGCATTTTTGTAATGTGAGCTGGTCACTGCCACCATGCATTTGTATGTTTATGGAAAGGATGGAGGGATGAGCCAGTCTCTATGATTGGCTTTAATAAACTAGCTCCCTGATGGGATTCTAACATTGCACCCTTCCATCACACGTTCGTCTCCCTTCATAGTCTATCATTAGTAGACGGTGGACCTGGCTCTGTTTAGCCAGGCCCAGCCCACTGTAGAGCTCCGCTCCACTCTGATTAGACTGCACACTCCCCATGGTGCTTCTGATCAGCAGCCGTACACGTCTCCCACCATCCCTCTCTTCAACCAGCCCTCTGTTTCCATCTCTCTGAGCTCCATCGCTCTCTCTTTGTCGCTCTTTTGCTCTTTCTTTCTCTCCTCTTTCGTTCTATCCATCTATCCATCTGTCCCTATCTCTCGGGAGGCCAGCCCAATTAACCTGTTTAAACAGCCATCTGAGCATCCCCTCCATTCCAATGTGGCTGTGTGAGAGAGAGCCAGTTCACTGAGCCAGGATCCCAGTGCCAGGCCTCCATCCGCTGTCCTACCCAGCCTCCTCCACCTCACCTCCCATTCCTCTCTGCTCCTCCTCATCATCTTCATTCTACACTTTCTACTTCCTCCTGTCTTGTCCTTAATGGGTCTGATTGTAGCAAAGACCAGGGCTAGTTAGAGTGGTTTATTTACTGTTTTTTTTGGGCAGGGTGACATCTGATGCATTCAATGCACCATACTTTGAACAATTCAAACGGCTGCAGCTATAAACTCTGCTGCCTCTGGAGATCACCACTCTAGCAACTGTTATCTGCCTATGAGCTTTTTCGCCTCTTCCCTTTCTCCTCTTTAATGGTCTTTTATTCATTTCCCTTCTCTCTGATTGCCACCTCCGCATGATCGCCATCCTTTCATCAATCTCTCTCTCTCTCTCTCTCTCTCTCTCTCTCTCGCTCTCTCTCTCTTTCTCTCTCATGCCCTTCCCTTCTCCCCCCTCTCCTCTCACCTTCTCTCTTTCACTCCTCAGCTTTCTCTCCCCTGACTGTATCCCTTTCTCACTTCCCTTTCAACACTTGTCACCTACTTCCTGTCAGGCTGTCCAGAGAACACCACAAGAAGGTCACAACTCTTTTCAGCGTTGCTCTCCTCCTTGTCCTTGTCTTGTTGGAGGGAGAAGGGAACTTTAATTAGAAAAGTGTGGATAGTGGATACATGTGAAGATGTGATTTTGGGTGTGATATCATCCAGGCAACACACAAAGCACCATTTAATTGCCTTCCAAGCAATGGTGATATCATGGAATATATTTCCTCCCTGTGTGGGAACGCACATAGCTTTTGTAACATTTCTAGGGTGTGACTGCTCACATTGACCACATAGTGCAGAAGTGCTGGGCTGGCTGCTTGGCACACTGGGGCGTCTGTGTTATTTGCCAGATCAATGCACAACCTGGGCCCACTGTTTTATACGACTTGTTAATGTGCAGCACTGTGCCGTTGGGCTTCATTGCTCTGTTGTTGGCCGATTTTATAATCTCTCTTATAGCAGTATTGACCCAACTGGGTGAAGGAGGAGCTATTGGGTGTGTGTGTGTGTGTGTGTGTGTGTGTGTGTGTTTGTTAATGGAGGGGTAACATTGGCACTGTCTTTTTCTTTAATTGGTGCATGAACAAGACCCTCTGGGTACTCTTCGTGCAGCCTGTCACTCCATTTGTGTGTGGGTATTGGTGCAGTTAGTTCAGCTTGTCATTGCTGAGACATGCAGGCAATCAATAGATGCCTCCACGCACACACACACACACACACACACACACACACACACACACACACACACACACAGGGATGGATTATGCGCCTACAGCATATACTACTACATATACTACTCCTACTTACTTGTTTATTGGCTCATCAATTTTGGCTTTTGCAGATTTTCACAGAATTATTTTTTTTCATCAAACAAATAGCGAGCAGCATATTAAATTACCACAAAAGAGATTATGGCGACCCTATTTTCTGGCCTGCACCATTAATGCCTCTAAGCAGAAAAAAGTAATGAATTAAGAAATAAAATGGGATACAGACCGTCTTTGACAAACAAGGTGAGATGTAAAACGGTACCCTGGGCAGGTCGCCAGTCCATCACGGGGCTGTTACACATAGACACACAACCATTCACACACACGTTACCCAGCACCTTTCTGCCATGAGGTCCTAACCACTGCAACCACCTTTGTAATTCAAGTACAGAATGTCTGTGCTGAAAATTGTGTTTTAAAAAATCTTATTTTCACTCCGATGTATGTAGTATTGTAATTTAGACCCAGACGCACATGCTTTCTTTAATATGGTTGAATATATCCCCCTCGATTAGCCTTCCCCTCAGCGTAAAGCCTTAGCCCATAGGCCTCTCCCAGCCATGACCGCACTGGTGGCTGCGTGCCTAGCTCAAAAAGAGACAACATAATAATTGGAGGACAGTGAGAGAAGGGACAACAGACCACCTGCTGCTTGTGTTTTTTTTTCACTGTTTGACAGTTTTCACAGATATGAGGACTTAGAAATAAAGCATGCTTTGATTTTTGACTTTCTTATTGTTATTATAATCAGGCAGCCTATTTGCACAGACACGTTTGCCAACTGGTGTGTTTGTTATTGTCACTCACCACCTCCCAAATCTAATCTTTGAGAAAAAAATAATGGTAAAATAATTAGACAAAAAGGAAAGAGAATGTAAATAGAAAACAGCAAGCAGGCTTATTTTAGGGGTTTGTTTACGGCAGAAATGTTCAGCTACACAAAGAGAGAAACAGTCTGATAAACAGTAGAGGATTTCTGCCTCTTGGGCTGATGTGATCCATCTCTTATGTCCTGTCTCCTCCTGTCTAGACCAAGACACTTGTGCAGCACCTGTTACACTCAGTGTTGTTGCAGTGCTGCCCCCTCTGACTCAGCTCTGAGTGGCTGTCTGGACATCTGGCCTTAGAAGGGTACTGGCATGATCACAGGCATATTTAGGGCCAGACAGGACAAAAAGCTGGATTTACTCACAGTTTACTTCCTGTAATGGAAGCCTTGTTTCAGCTGTTTTAGAGACATGGGAAGAGAGGAAGAGAAGATCCAGCAGTGAGTTACAGCCTTCATCTCAGGGTTTCCTATAATATGCCGGCGTCTAGACAATATGGCCTACAGTTGTCTGTGACTGACCTTCTCATCTTATCATGAACTGTGTGAGAGTCTCAAATGAGATCAAAAGCAAGAGTGCACTGGCAACGAAGAAAGCTCCATACTGAGCTGATGGAAACAGTTCCATCTTAATGTGATAGAAAAAAAGTGTCTATTTAATATCTACACTGGAGAGCACAAAACTCAAGGGATTTTTTTTTTCCTGTCTTGACCTCCCTCTGATTACTTCTCTGTCTGTGTATGGTTTTGTTTCTGGAGTATCATATCTCCTACTTATTGTATTGTTTGTAATATTCAGTTTGGAAGGAGGTAGATAAGGACATTTTTTTTTATATCTCAAGCTAATTTGCTACATATTAGCCACAGTTTCCAATGAATAGTTTGTGTATAGTGCAAGGAGGCTCTGATGTCCCTGCTCATACAAATTGCTATTTGGGGTAATTTAATTTTCTGTTTGAGTAACACTATTATTCCTCTCAATGCAATCAGAGCCCTGTTTTCTATGGTTCTGTACAGTATGTGGTGTGTGTGTCTGTGTCTTTGTCTGTCTGTCTTTGTTGGGAATTAATTATGGCAGACATGGCAGGCAAAAACAAAGTTTTTTTATGCACTGGTCAATTTTGAGGTTTTTGGTCTTCTTTCAGACTATTGAAAAGAAAACAACCAAATATACACATTTTGGTGTTTCTTTTACTACACTTTGCATTTGCATCTTTAGATTTCTCCTAAGGGTATATGATATAAGTATAAATAAATAAATACATATATATATATTATTTATTTATTTATTTATATATATATACAAATAAATAAATAAATAATAGTAATGCGTGCTTGACGCCCAGAAACGTCCCGAATACAGCAAAATAGGAAGAAGTGGTTCATAAGTGATGGTTGATTGATTACTTTTTGTATAAGTCTATACTTAGTTGTTTAGGAAAATCTTGCATAATATGCCTTTAAGCCATTCAGCGTGATGGTGCTGTGTTGTGGTAAGTACTGCATAATGCTTGCAGTTTTCATATAAGTCATATCCCTGTAAACACAAAGTGTAAAAAAAGAAGAGGATGAAACGGCCTGGGCGGCAATCATGGTGAAGGCAGATGACCTCATGGCTGAGAGCTGAGTCGAGCTGCCAGAGATAACTGGAGAAAGAACGATTTGGCCTTCAGATTAAAAGCTTAAAGCATAGTTTTTGTCACTCGGGGAAAAAAACATAGTGCTTTTATGCCACAACACTAGTGGAATCAATATTTCCTGACAAAACAGTACAATTTCTATTGTTTGTATTTATGGATTATATTTACTGCTTATGCAAAAGAAGCTGAACATTTGATTGGTATGTTTCAGAAGATAGCATATCATTTAGTTTCATAGTATTTAAAAAAGAAAATGTAACCAGTTTTTATTATGACCAGGTCTTCTTGTCTGTAATTGTAGCAGTTAATTACTTGACATCCTGCTTGGTCCACCTACAAACGAAGCTCTGTTAAGATCAATGTTTCACCCCCTCTGCAGTAACAGCAAAACATACCATTATACATATTCTAAGCTGTCACTCTACTATCTACAGGTGTACTCTCTGTGTCTGTGTGTGTGTGTGTGTGTGTGTGTGTGTGTGTGTGTGTGTGTGTTTGTTTGCATGTCTGTGAGTGAGAGCAGCAGTTTCAACTGCTACATGACAAGACAATACATGCTCTAACGAATAGTATATTAAATCTTCTCAATTCTCTTGTCTACAGTGAAGTTCAATGACTGCATGGGGAATGAAGCTGTGGTTTTCCAGAGCAGTGACCCTTTCTTCAGCGTGCAGACAGATGGGTCCATCTTTGCCCAGGGAGAGGGAGCCAGCCTGGACGAACCTGTCCAGTTTAAACTGACAGCAAGTGGTCCACACACACGTGTCTGGGAGACCGTTGTCCAACTGGCCCTAATTGACTCACCATCACCTCAACAAAATGAAAACGAGGTGAGTTTTACTCCTACTGAGATCAAGCACAGACACGCAAATATCATGCTTCAAATTTCAATTATCATCCCAGAGTTTCTTCTTCCTATCACATTTCCTCCAGTGGTCTGGTGACAGCAAGAGCCAAGAATCAGGTCAAAACTCCTTGGGGTTTTAGAGAGGGAGGGAGAGAGAGACTGGAGCAAAAAGAAGTAGCACATGGCTGAAAGTGATAGAATCACACTGCCACAGGGGGAGAGTATGATTCCCCTCAGACATAAGCTGTTATTGGAAAACATCCTGTGCCTTGGATACCCCAGGGGTCCTTGACTCCTCCCTCCTCTATTTAAAAGCTGTCAGAGGTCAGGCGAGGACTGAACAGCCTGCGCTTAGCCATCCCCCATGACCACAGTACCACAAGGCAAGATTTGACTGTCAATATCAGCACAAGTGTTAATCAGATTAGGTAACGACAACACACATGATGACGGGCCGTGTTCTAGACATCTCATGCAGGAGGTGGGAGTGGGGATGAAGTTCCTGACAAATGGATCCACTAAGTCTTGGTTGGCAAACTTGGTTTTTGGTAGGAACCAGCTGTCACTTACTGGCCATAGAAACACGCTAAAATTTTGTTGCAGCTTAAAACTGTATGTGGAAATAATTGACAGCATTTTAGAACAATATTCTTGAAGCAGCCATAATATATATATTATGGCTGCTTCAAGAATATTGAATATATATTGTTCTATATATATATATATATATATATATAGCGATGGATAAAATGACTGTAATGTGAAAGGGGTTGCTTTTATTGACAAGCTCACAGAATTATATTATAGTATCACCCGAATCAGCTTCTATTAGCTCTATCGAGCATTATAGCTTTTTTTTTAGCTCATGTCATTACCGGCAGTTGTTTTCTGTGAAAAATCTCTAAAAACCCATTATACACTACCTGCCCAGCCCCAGCATTCAGACAAAGTTAGCGACTAACTGTGGAACTTCATTTAGCAGCTAAAGAGACAGACATTTTGCAGAATGAATTTTGGGCTTACAATTACATATCAGGTGGCCATAAACACGACTCCAAACGATAGACAATATGTCAATGTTGTGTTTATACCTTGTTTTCGCTGCCTCTGTCATTTCAGAAATAAACATTTTCCTCCAATGTTACTAGTTAGTGTATCATTAAAGAAAATTCATGACTGAAGTTAAAAATGCAAATAAACTTTAATTTGCATTACCTACTCATTCCAATTCAGGCTGATGGGTGGCTGCATTTCATTTACACTTGGCCAGAAGGCAGCAAAACCCCTTCATAGGTTGTCACTTTATTGCAGTGCTGAACCAGATACACAGGCAAATACACTTGACAATATTTTAGACGAACTTCAGAAGCCATTTTACTATAACTATATACTATTAACTATATTGCCATCACTTTGAGTCTTGAGTTAATCATAACCCATAATAAACTGAACTTTAGATGTATGTAAGCAACATATGGAAATAAAAAACATTGTAAAACCTCTGCCAGCAAAGTTAGTTTTAATGATTGAATGTGTCTCATTGTTCTGAAAGTTTAACTTTTTTGAGTATTTAGATTTTGAAAAAGAAGAAATGGCACAAAGTCAGTAAGAGAATCATCAAGACAAATAGGGAGGCGGAGTGGGACATTGGTCTACAAAGGATCTATCAGTGGGAGTGGGTGGAAAGATGAGTATGTTGGTCTGGCTCTGAATAGGTTGGCCTTCATTCACACACTGTTGTAGCTTAGGCTGCTTCAAATGATTCACTGCCTAGTATGGTGTGAGCTACAGTATTAAACAACAATATGGCAAAGGTAAATTTACTGGCTATTCTACTTCAATTTCCAGTGAGTCAACTAATATAAAGAACCTGAGGAGCCATGAACAGACAGACGAACAATTAGAAAGCGAGAGAGGGCCAGAGGTCAGAAATACGCCACACATAGGAACATGTATGCAGCGCGAGCAGGAAGCAGGGCGCTAAAACAAAATGTGATGTTTCATTATGGAAATGGCGCTTTGTGGCGTGCTCTGTTGAATAATAACTTCCAGATGTCTGGGTAGCCAGGGGCTGGCTGATATCAAAGCGTGCAGGGTTTTGGGGAGGCAGTGGCATGGAGGGGAAGAGCTGGGACCATCGCCAGCTGGCTAAGGCTGATGGCACCAGGGCTGGTGGGCCCCATCCATTTCACACTCAGTGACTCCTGTTCACATAGCGTTAGTGTGCGTAAGCGTGTGTGTCAGGTATGTGTGCGAGAATGTTATTTTTCTTTTTTTTCGTGAGAGATTATGTCGGATCAAGTGTGAATTATGCAAATTGTGCGTACAATTTTAATTGCTGTGTATGGTCTTTGTGTGGTTGTGTCTTTGTTTAGGGCATAAAGTGTCTTATGATTAGACTATATAGGTTTTATCGGAGCTAAGTGCAGGGTTGCATGTCAAAGAGTTTATGTAGTCCTTTGTGTTGGATCGAGGAAAATAACACACCCTTTATATCCCTGCAATCTGTGAAGCTGTTGTTAAAACCTCTGAAATCTGACTCGTTTGCTTCTGCTCCTTATCCTTCATCTTTCATAATAGTTTGAATAAGTGCGTAGACATCTCCGCTTAACCTGTTTTTTAATCAATTTCATCACCTTCCTGTACTTTCTCTCTTTCTGTGTGAGTGTGAATAAGAAAGAGTGAATCAGAGCTGCAGGGTTTGATCAAAATTACACCATGGCTAGAGAAAAGCCCACTTAAGCCTTTTGCAGCAGTGATAGGCACAGCTCTTTCTCTTTCTCTCTTTTTCTCTCCATCTTTTTCTCTTTACATCTCTCCTCGGGGAACTCACTAGTACCTGTTAGCATGTGTAGATAAAAGGATTTGGAGCATGACTTATTTAGGAAAGGGGGGGGGGCGCACATCTGCTTCTGACAACCCTTCTCCTTATCCCCCTTATTCCATCCCAAACGTCTCGCCCCACCTCTGCCTCCCCACATCGCACTGGTGGGATGTGGGGCAACCATCCCCTGCAGTAACCCCAACTAAGTCTTCCTCTCTCTGAAGAATAAAAATATATTTGTCCAGACCCAGCTCACATCTGTCTCATGCCGCTCTGCTGACAAACCCTGTTTGTGCATACAGGCATGTTGCACTTGGCAGTGGTTGGTCTCCTGAATATCGACTGAATGCAAAGGATCGTGTGCATGTTTCAGTGAACTTGTCACACAGTACAGTGAACATGTAATTTGGCAACATGTGTGTTTGGACAGCTAGCCTGTCTCCTATACAGACTGCCAACACAGTACAAGAGGAAGGCGATAGGGTATTGGTGCCTTTTTGGGCCGTAAGCACGAGAGCATGCTGCTTAGGCTTGTGAATATGATCATGTTTTGGTCTGTTTCAGGGGCTTTAGCTCCATCAGTGGCCAAAAGAAGATCTGCTGCTTTCCCTCAACTAATAATTAGAGACAGAAATAATTTGAACATGCTTTATTTAAGTGGTAATGCCACATTTTTATCATAGGTTCATACTGTAGTTAACTAATAAAACATATTGTATTGAATGTTATGCTTATATTACTGCACTGATGATGTTTTGTTTACATCAATACATAATTTAAGCACTTTAAAGGCTTCCTGACTGTGTTGGGCTAAAAGGTGAGATTAAAAGTTCATTCTTGATGTTGGAAATAGTAGTTGACAAAACGTTTCATATACTTTCTTACAGTGAATATTAGGGCTGTCAATAGATTAAAAAATGTAATTGAATTAATTACATACTCTGTGATTAATTAATCTAAATTAATAGCATACATAATTAACGGTGCCTGAACCAATACTTTTTAATACAGTTAAAAAAAAAGAAAGGTACTAAACAACAGTTGGCGACATTAAAGAACTTGTTTATTGCTAAGGCCATATGGTCAAAATTAAATGATTTAATAATAATGTAATAACTATAACAATAACTTATTTCACTAGTAAATTGCTGTTGAACGACAAAAACAACCACCAGATGGGAAAAGGACATTTAACAATAACTTTGAAAACTTTACACCGTTTAGCGTTAGCTGTAAGCATTTTAACCGTTTTTAATCCAGCTACTAGCTAGCGGTAGGCTAACGTTAGCTGCTGTTGAGTGTAGTGTTAACTAGCGTCACGTGCAGCGGTGTTTGTGTTGCCTGTAACGTCTGTTTCAGAGCATCAGAGAGAAGTGCAGACATATCAGTGGCACCGGATTTTGGTACCCAACCCTATTCAGGAAGAAGATTTGTACAAGTAAATGTTCCAGTTAATGATCCAGGCAGCACATTCTCGTCTCCCTCCTTCATTTTACAGTCCAATGGTGGCTAGAACGGCTCCGGGTCAAACGTCAATATGGAATGGATTAATCTACGTTTTTTTTTAACGCGTTATTTTTTACAGCCCTAGTGAATATATTTAAAGCTGCTATTATCAATATTTTTATATTCCGACCTGGATCAAATGACTAATTTTCTGTAAAAGGTTGCTCTCGTAGTGACCCAGGCCGTTATTTTCCGCCACGGGCCGGGCCCTTGATCAAGCATTTGTGGTTTTTTTATACATTACTTTATTAGCCTAACTGGGTGGGGAAAAAGTTATGCCATAATCAGAAATATTATCTATATAGGCTATATTTAGGCCAAAGTAACAAATGTGTCCAAAAAGTTACACAAGTTGGACTACAGTTACAAAATGCAACACGTGTCATGTGCGGAGTCTCCTCCTCTCGCACGCATCACACCGGGGCTGCTGGGCTGTATGGTGTAGCTTAAGTGCAACATGGAGCTTGAGGATGTAAAGAAAAAAATAAAAACAGGAGAATTACCTTTGAGCAAGTTTGGAGGAAAGTCGGAGGTATGGAACCATTTTAAACAAGTCGTGGGCAGTGACAGCATATGTGTCGGCTTTGTCGAGTGCATTTCAATCAGGAGAGACTGTTTGCAGATATGCAAAATGTTTTATTTAACAATGTTATTATTTATTTAACAAGAGCATAATTTGAACATAGTATTGGAGATTGAACTCCATCGTTATATTAATACATTTGTATTAATACATTAGATATATTAATACATTTAATATATAGGGGTAGGGAACCATGATGTAACCCCCTGATGGAATCCAGACCGGTGGCGGTGGAGAAGGCCGGAAGACCAGGCCGAGGGGGCACTGGAGTGACAGCCGTAGAACCACCAGGACAGGAGGTGGAAGGGGAGGAGGAGGGACGACGCCTTTCTGAAATGACAGCTGATAGCACACGGAGAGAAAGCGCTTTTAAATGTGTTGAGACGCTGTGATTGGCCTATGAAATCTTTGGCCTTTCCTGATTGGATTATCAGAAGGAGAGCGCCTCAAGCGCTGATTCGCTTTAGGAGAGACTGATTATTGTTAGGTCTTCCTGAAAGAATTTACGCTGAGCTACATTAGGCTAAGTGCGGCACGCTGCTCGCCTATGACAGCAAATAAAACGGGGACTTGGATGATGAACAGACACGTGAAGCAGGCTCGCCGTGGCAGAAAAGATGACAGTCAGCCTTCAACGTCCTCTTTTGTAACTTCTCCAAGCATGGGGGCGAAGCAAGCCCTCACAGATATATGCGTTGAGTTCAAACAACTCTGAATTGTAGTTGAGAACGTCAGTTATAACGGCCCATGTATTAAAAAATTGTCGGGTTGAAATCGGGCTTGGGCTCATAATTCCAGTTAATGTGTCGGGCCGGGCCAGTCTCGGACACAACGTGCACGGGCTCGGGTTGGGTCGGGCTTGATTTTTTGGGCCAGATCTAAGCTCTAATACCCACAGAGAACTATTACTCAGCTCTGTGGCATTTTAAAACTAATAGTTTTGGTTATACAGCTCGCAACTGTAGTGTTTTGGTTCAGTCTCACCGCCCTTATCAGCATTGTTTCCAGATTCAGGCAGCTGTTTCTAGCAAAGAATCTTCTGTAAACCCAATGTACGCTACTTGCCGGAACCAAAAAGAATACAGACATAGTTATTGACTAACTGGTTGAACATACTGGAGCATTTAGCAACTAAAGGGACAGATATTACCCTCAGGAGTTGGTGGAGACCAATTAAAGCTAAAAGGAGAATTAATGCTGATTTACATTTACCCGGTGCACGTAAACACGACGAAATGAATGCTCTGTTTGCTCATGTCTGCTTGACATGTAAATAGATAACTACAGCTTGTTTCTGTTGTGCCCAAGTGACCAAAAAAAGTATATTTCAAATTGCAACCATTTGAGAGTCAACATTTTGTAGGTGGTAGAATCAAGATTTTTCAAACCCCAATGCCCATACAGAGCAGCAAATTCTGTCTTTCTTTCAGCTTAATACCACATGCCTTTAACCTGTGTAACCATTTCTCCTTCTCCAATGTTACTGAAAGTGTCCTGAGATGCACAGTACGTGATATCTGAAATGTAACGCCTTGATGAAACCAAACATGACACCTTGGCCCATGCCCCTCCACACCCCTCCACACGCACGCACGCACGCACGCACGCACGCACGCACGCACGCACGCACGCACGCATGCACGCACGCACGCACGCACACACACACACACACACACACACACACACACACACATACATACCGTATGCCAGGTTGTTTGACACATTTCCTTTTAAGAAGCCTTAAAAGCTTTTCTCCTGGGCGTCCATCTAATGAAGTCTGCCTTAAAAGCATTGTTTCCGCTGGCAGTTACAAGCCAATCCTCTGAGGGATGTTGACCAGGCAAGAACAAAACAAAAAGAGATATAGAGAAAATACTTTTTATAGACTGCATTGTACAGGACCCCTAAACTTTCAATATGTGCCAGAAGCCACTGCCATCTTCTAACACTGTAGCCTGCTCCTGTGTTGTATTTTATTTTTATTCTCAAATGTCAACTGCTGGGGAGAAACTGCAAGGCTACATATTGCACAGAAGTAATATAAAATGAAAAATTGGAGGTGGTATTAAAAACACTAGCCTCTTATTATGTAAATGTATGGTGATTGAACCTCTTTCTCTTATGCTCCCGAATACACAAGCCCAGAATTTTTCTTTGTCAGATTCTCTGACATGAACAACCTCCCACCCACACACAGAGCAAGCACAAATATGCCTCACTTTCTGCCTGCCCTGTTTTCTTTACTGTAATGACATTGTAATAACAGTTTTCTCTATCATCTCTGGTGAGTGGTTTCCAATTGTTTTAGTTTTCCCCCACATCCTGTCTTGCATCACCACCTATTCTCTTTGTGTAACACAGTACTGTTAGGGTGCACAGTAACACCAGGGCTACTAGAGTCTTCAGTTTGAGCACTACCCTTATCCATCATTTCATTAAAACCAGACACAAAATCAAATACATTGGCTACTCCCTTGGCCAACAAGAAAAGAAGCCTTAAGGCTAATCAGATGTATATTCACAATATTTGTGATTACTAAAGTTCTACTGGTAAAGATGAAAATAAAAAGATGTAAGCAGCTGACCTGTGGTTCGACCGCATCCAATGCATTACCCATAAATTAAAATCTGTTAATATTTTTACCTTTTACACACTTTTCTTACCTGTGAGAACCCAACTATTCACCCCAAAATCAAAATGGCATATTTCCCTCTTACTTACTATTTATTAATCTAGATTGTTCTGGTGTGAGTTGCCCAGTTTTGGGGATGTCTGCCTTTTTTCAAATATAATATAACTAGATGGCACTCAGCTTGTGCTCAAAGTGCTAAAAAAACCCGACAGTGTCTCTTTCCAGAAATCATGACCCAGTTACTCAAGATAATCCACAGACTTTGTTGTGAGCGGTTTCCTCTCACACTGTAACGAGCAGTAGCCTCTACATGAAACTGCTCACAACCAGGTCTGTAGATTATCTTGAGCAACCACGTCATGACTTCTGGAAAGAGACATTGCTGTTGAGTTTTTTCCTATTTATTTTTTTTGGCGCTTTGAGCACCACAAGTCAAGTGCCATCTAGTTCCATTTTATTCGAGAGAAGGAAGACATCTTTAAGACCGATATCTCCAACACTGGGCAACTCGCATCAAAACAATCTATTCAATTACTTTTGATAAATAGCACTACAGATAAGGGTGAAAATATGTATTTTTGATTTTGAAGTAAACTTATTTTAAGACTGGTTCGATGCCCTTTTCTCAATTTTATCTTCAAATTTCATATGCAGTTTGATACTTTTATGTTTGACTTTTGCTTTTATAGTCCTGTGTACATAGAGCAACCATGCAGGAGAGGGTGAACTGCTGCTATCATTGGACCACCCTGTTTAAATAAAGATTGAATGAGTGAGTGAGTGAGAGAGTGAATGAATGAATGAAAGACATTTATTGGGGCCTGCTGGGAGGAGTCTTTGGTAGGTAAAGCTCTGTGCTGTTGTTTCACCTTGGGTGCACCATCAGCCTAACACAGCTCAGTGCTGGAGGAATCACTGTTATTGAGACAAGCTGTCAAGACCCACTGACTCGGAGGAGAGACGGAGAAAAACAATAACACTGCAAGAGAAGGGCAGGGGGGAGCACGGGAGCGAGGGATAGCTCAGGGGAACATGATTGAGACACAGTGCAACTGATGCATAGCTTCAGCAATGATGTTTGTGACTGAATTCTTGACATGTTTTCACTAATCCTGAGATAGGTTGGTAAACTATCCATAGAACAACTCTCCAGATTGCCAATTTAACATACCTTCAGATCACGTATGTACAGCAGACCCTGAGACATTAAGCATGTCATAGTTAAAAAGTAAGCCTTGAGCTGGTGACGGAGGCTATGAAACCTTGCCATAGATGCGTCGATATTTGTAAGAAGCAACCGCAACATATCTGATTATCTGCACTCGGGTGCCTAATTAAAGGTCTCTTACTGTATTGTCAATGATTTGCGTATGCTTCTACCAACTTTGGATGCATTTGTAATGAAGGATAATCTCTGCAGTTCACCTTCATGTGTTTTGTAGTATTTCCATATTGGGACATTCATTTAGATATGTCTGATAGCTTCATCATTTGATGTAGCTCTTCTGACTCTTGGGTGAGTTAATGATCATGAGGAGATTGAAAATGGGCTCCTTTCAAGTTCTTTATTTGAGCATCTTTCAAAAAGACAGGTTTGTGGTGGCCATTTCTCTCTGCCTGCAAGGGAGATGTATGATGGGAGAATACTGAATGAGTTAATAGGCTTTTTATATCCGGTGTCCATAGTCCATAGTTTATGGTCTCTTCCACATATGCACATATACGCATGCACATACAAACCCACAGATACAAAGGATTCACAGAGACAGTACATGTGTGTGCTCACACTTTACAGCTCAGTCCTGCACAGGCCTGATGCATGATGACACAAATGAACTAGATACGATGATAAACAGACATCATTTAATACATTGTTTTTTGTTGCTTATATGGCACACTGCAGACAATAGATTTTATGCTTTTGGAAATATCAGTTAACTACTTATCACCACATATAGGCAAACAGTGGTAAATAGTTATTATATAATATAATATAATTTTTTTAGATATTAAAACAGATGATTTGTTTATGTCTAGTTTGCTTAGAGAGCATGTAAGCTTGTAAATTGTATTGTGTTCATATTTTCTCACTGTAATGAATTTCCTAATTGCTGTGTAGTTTTAAATGGTAAAATTATTAAAACATCAAGTATATGCCTTTTTTTCAGCTCTTGGTCTATTTAGAAAATCTCCTATTCAGCGCCATTGCACACAATAGTCTATTTAATACATGCATTCATTTTTCATCATTCATTCTTTTTCTTACAAATTTGTGGTTGCATCACGTTGAATTAACATGGATTTATTAGGAGTTTATCATCAGACTTTATGAGAGCCCAAAATATGGATAAAGAAAAATAATTGAGCAAAATCCTCATCCTATAACATGCAAAATCTTATTTTTTCCCTTAGGAATATAATACACCAATGTAGCTTAGTGCAGCAGTGGACAAATTGCATTTGCATTTGGTCTGTCAAAGACTTCAGCCATGTGATGATTCCAGTGCATTTTCCTGTATAAAGGTCACAAAGCATTGTATTTGAATTTCTCAAACTTTAAAGTATGTTCACACTTCATGCACCTGCCACATTTTGCTCTGATACTAGTATGCTATGAAGTGTTGTCGTTGGAAAGTACTCTACATACAGGAACAGTATAATAATAATAATAATAATAATAATAATAATAATAATGTTATTTATATAGCACTTTTCAAGCATTAAGCACAAAGTGCTTTCCAGATTAAAATATTTACAGTATATGAATTAGGAATCAGAAATCCATCTAAGCCCTACCCTCCCCCCCATGACGTACAAAAATTAGAACAAGCAGCACTTTATAAAACAGTTAAAGTGCAAGATAGAATATCAATAACAGAAATATGTATGGAAATGCATCTAAAAACACTGAAATGATAATACAAAGCATAATTCAATTCAATTCAAATAAAACCATAAAAAAGTAGCAAAAAGAGGAAATATGCAGTGTTGCAAGAATGTAAGAGAAAATATAGTTAAGTGTAGGCCATCTTGTAAAAATAAGTTTTAAGGAGGCGTTTAAAAGCTGCAGTGGAGTCAGCCGATCTCAGGGGAAAGGAAGGCTGTTCCAAAGCCGAGGGGCCGTAACCAAAAAACGCACGATCACCCTTAGTTTTCAGTCTGGTTGGTGGAATAGCTAAAAGATTTTGATCAGCTGATCGTAGTGGCCTGGCTGGGCTATAAGGGGTTAAAAGCTCTTTAATGTAATCTGGAGCCAGACCATGGGCCGCTTTGTATGTAATTAATACAATTTTAAAATGTATTCTAAACTTAATGGGCAACCAGTGCAGTGATGCTTAGATTGGAGTGATATGACAGAACCTCCTAGACTTAGTTAATAATGACAAAAGGAAGACTGCCTTTTTATGAGGGAGACTGAGGAGCCAGAGAGCTGCCTTTCAAAACTCTCTTCACTGCAGTTGTTGTTATAACACATTTGCTTTTGTATATATAGTAATACTTTAAGACAGCAAGGAGATGGAATTTGTATTTGTCACTGCCATCTGAGCTACCACCAAGGCAACCATTGATTATCCTATGTTTATGTATATTAGTTGGCTACACTTACTGTCTGGAAAAACCTATTCACTAACATAATGACAAAAGAATTCACTGGAATGAACAGGTCACAAAGATTTTAACCTGATTAACAATACTGAACTGTTGCTGTTATCATTAACAGCTCATCCAGCCTCCTAAACAAAGCCTTGTGTTGTCTTAAAGGTCACAAAGGAAGAGGGGAAAGTCGCTGAGAGAAAAGAAAGGAAGGAGGAGTCCCAAGCACCACCTCCAGTCATCATGTTCTCAGGGTCCGGTCTGAACAGCTCCAAGGGTCTACGGAGGCAGAAGAGGGACTGGGTGATCCCACCAATTAACGTGGCAGAAAATTCTCGAGGACCGTTCCCTCAGATGCTCGTCAGCGTAAGTGACAGCTTTGATGGGCTGCATCACTGATTTGTTCTGAATTTACAGCTGGAATTTCTTGAGGGCACTTCACGGCTAACGCTGATTGGGGGTGTGCTATCGACGGTGATACAGAACAGAAATACATTAGCATAACCGGTTTGTCCTCCATATTCTCACAGATGATTATGTTGTGTTCCCCTGGTGTAATTATAGCCACAAACGTGTAAGGTATTTAAACAGCCCTGATTGGCCCTGAGACTTTTTCCCTTCAGACACAGGGCAGGCTCCAAAACAGCTAAGCAGCTAAACTCTCCTACAGTGTGAAGTCCATTGGGTTTACAGTGAAACAGATGATTATTTCTCCTCCTTTTTCCCTTTATCACGCCATTTCAGAAAGGTTGCCTGAAGTTCAGTACTATTTAAATAGCTCATTTATAACAATACAATTTGTCATAGAATCTTTACCGAAGCCATAACTCTGGGCCTACTGTGAGATATAAGGAGAGAGTATCAAAAGCTGCTATTCCCAGGCCCAAAAGAGCAGGACAGTAGTTCATCCCCTATGCCCCAATGTGGGCATGATGTTTTAAATTTAGATGAATCAGAGGTAATAACATGAACAATAAACTGCATCCATGTTAAGAACCGGAATATACAAATAGTGACACCTCAGCTGTTTCTGCCTAATCATTATTCAATACACCTTCCCTCATTTAGCATTCAAGATTTGAATGTGGCAAAAACAACTGACTCCTGTCACTGCAAATTAGATGTCTGCAAAACTGCTAGTTTTTGTGAGTACAAAATTTAAACACAACATGGTGAGGGTTGGAGGTCGAGCCTGTACAAGCCTGTCGGAGAGAAAAACGAAACATGAATGAATAAACGTTTGTGTAAATGTGTTGTTGTGCAAAGGCTCGAGCTGCAGAGTGCTTAAAATTCAGAGATTCTGTCACAACAGAATACGCAGTTCGTCTCTCTCATAGCAAAGCGCTAGACTCTAAGCTCGTGGTGTGCGCGGTAATTCATCAAAAAACATCATTCCAGTAGACTGCTGCTTCATTCCCTGCACCCACTTTCCTTCTCTCTTTATCTGGGATATCTAGCCATCAGATTTTCCTCGCTGTTTACAAAACTCTAACAGTTTATCTTTTTTGGGTCTTAAATTGTGCAAAAGAAGCATTTTTTCTTTGTATCTGTTCTTTGTTTTTCTACCAGGTTTTATCCAATCCCCAGGGAAAAGCCTGGGGAGCTGCTTGAAGGAAACTTTCTTTTATGCTCCCTTTTTTTCATAGTGAAACAAAAACTATCAAGTCAACGAGGGGGGAGTTTGTAAGTCTTTGTTTTGGAGTTGGAGTGCTTCTTTAGCTGGAGTGTGTCCCATCAGCCTGGCACAGTGTGGCACTCTCATCCAAACCCACTAAGCCCTTCAGTAGTGCTACACCAGCCATGAAATGGTCAGACAGTTCTGCTGTTTCCATGAGCTGGTCAGGACCAGAGAGAGACAGAGGAGATGGGGCAGGGCGAAAGGGAGAGGGTATCAAAGGAACATTTGGAAGTATAGTTTGCAGCCAAACACAATCCACTTTGTGCAGTAAATAAATCCGTCAGGGGCTGGTGGATTCAGACTCTGGACGCTCCACTCTCAGCAATCCACTAGAGCAGAGGAGAAGTGATGCGTGTTGATGCCTCTGTTGGGCTCTCAGGCTCCCGTCTTTCTCTTTAATGATGACTGGAGGGCAGGCAGGGCCATACTGAGAACTAGAGATTTTAACAAGGAGACCGCTTTAGGGAGTGGATGACATGGGAATGATTTTGCCATACTTCTTGTTTATGCGTTTAGTCTATTTTTATGACCTCTTTAGTCCTCTGTTGAGAATTAGGGATTTTTTGCATCTGTTTCATTACCCTCAGTCAGGGGTTGATGCAAAGACTGTATAAGTGAAGCCAACACATCTGGATCGCCCCGTGGTGGCTGGTTGCAGTATAGGTCATAAGCCCCGCCCCCTCCATGTTAGCAGATGGGACATGGGCCAAACTAAAAAAGTACACGTCACATACAGTACATTTTTCCCAAAGATGGTTTATGTCACTTTAGGTAGTTCTTATCATCCTGATGTTTGTTCAGGTGTTAATTTTCTGATAGGTTTGGTTTTGATTAGTTTTTTGATGCTATAAAAACGGGGTGAAACGTCATTATTGACAGCTGGGATTGAGTCGCAATTGGTCTGGTGGGTGTATGGGCCGGATTTCCATACCATACCTCCCCTGCCTGCTTCACTTTTGTACAGCGAGAGGAAGTGGAGACGCATTGTCCATCTTTATAAACAGTCTATGCTCAGTCAGAACCCAGTCAAGTCTTATGTGGAAGATGTTGCAACAGAGCTTACTGTCTTTCTGTCTCTCATCTCCTCTCCTGTCTCTCTCCAACTGTGCCATTACACAGTGCTCTGAGTGCTGTGGCTGTGTGATGACTCTCCTAATGGCCTGTGAAGTCAGTCCCTTTCCTAATGGGCTGTTCTGTCATCCTGCGCAGCACTGAGTGACATGCAGGCAGCGGCCTTCCCCACCATCCCGCCGCTTTTCTCCCTGCCCTTACCAAGTTGCCATCAGTTGGACAGGCGGGGTGACAGCAGCCCTCACCTGTATCTCCGCAGGTTTGCAGCACTGTCACTTTGATCAAGCCAGCACAGGATCAGGCAGGTGTCAGGACAGAGGCCCTACTGACTGGCCTCTGAGCTCGCAGCCTGACATGGCTCAAGGGAAATGTTGACTGCTTAGGTAAAGTCTTGGCAGAACTGTACTCCCATTGCTCTCTAAAGTCAAGACGGTGTCAGAGCTCAATGGGATGTTATTGACTGCTTTTTATTAATAGCAGCGCTGAAATAATTGCTCCAGCACTCCAGCATACTCTCCCACTGTACATCAAGTAGTGTAGTGCGCATGGTGTAACTCTGTGGCTTAATATTAGACCTTAAGAAGCCTCTGGAGTGACAGAGTTGATTGAGTTGGTATTAGCATCACAGATCCCCTCTTTTTTGCCCTCCCAGATGATGAACAGCAGTGCTGTGCTTCCTTACAACCAGAGGGGGGGGTACAGTAGCCGAAAACTGTACTCAGTCATCAAAATACCTGCCTGAGTTAAAGTATATAAGTATCTACTGAACAAACAATTTAAGTAGCGAGCAACTTAGTAAGTCAAAGAAAAAGAAATAAAAAATACAGATGCGCTACTTAAAATTTATTTTATTTTATGTGGATATGACATAATTTCAACCACAGATGGTCTTCCTCTGGTGAAGGTAAAGATGTGAACATACAAATGTAATTACGGTCAGTTTGTGATGAAATGTCACACCATAATCTCCTCATTAGATAATCTGCAAGAAACACACATGGACAATACGACTAGTTAAATGGTTAACGGCTGCGGTAGGATAAGAGTGCCAGCAGACCTGGCATCAGCAGACCACCATCCTCCTAATGTGATGGGCATAAATCCATTAAACACTGAACAAATCAAAGTAACACAATGAATGTATCTAAATGTAACAAAGTAAAAGTAATGAGTAAAGTAATAAAATATGTTTTTCCTCTAAAACTCTACTGATGTAAGAGTGAAACGTATACTGCATTAAAACTACTCCAGCAAGTACAATTTAGTTCCTTAAGTGCACTGCTTACAATAGATAGGTATGAGTGGTACATAACTTAACAAAAAGGCAAAAACGAAAGTATTTCAAAGAAAGCCATGTTAAGGAAACAAACTCGAGACTGTTCTAGAGAAAACAAAGAGACAAAAAGATCCAGGACTAAAACAAAGAATGGGGGGAGTAATTTTTCACAATAAACAGGTGTTCTTTGTCGTTCTCTTTCTTCTGCAGCCAAACAGCCATCAATAGCATGTAAGGGACATTGATTTTTCACAGAGGCTTTTTGAAACCTTCCATTGATCCACACACTTCTCCTACGGCAGAGAGGCATTGATTTCTTCTGCTCGGGTAAATAAAGACTCAACGTAACCACCCCCCCACCACCACCGCCACCCAACTCCCTTAACCCTCTATTAGAACAGCCGTCAGCAGAAAAATGAACAAAACCCTGATGAAACAACAATTTAGCCAGGGAGCTAGACAGGGTATGAATAAATGTTGGTCCAGTAAAATGCCTTTTTTATTGTACTGTTCGCTGACTCTCGTTTGTGAGATAATAACAACGAGAGAGAGAGAGAGAGAGAGAGAGAGAGAGAGAGAGAGAGAGAGAGAGAGAGAGAGAGAGAGAGAGAGAGAGAGAGAGAGAGAGAGAGAGAGAGAGAGAGACAGACAGACAGACAGACAGACAGACAGACAGACAGACAGACAGACAGACAGACAGACAGACAGACAGACAGACAGACAGACAGACAGACAGACAGACAGACAGACAGACAGTTGTTTTGGTCAGTCAAAGTTGTTGGTGCAGGTGGCCGGGTTGGAACAGTGAGTAGAGCAGGCGCACATATACTGAGAGGTTTATGCCTCGACGCAGAGGTCCTGTCAAAAATTAAAGGCGGAGAAGCCCAAAAAATAATCTTTAAAAAAAATAAAGTTTTTGGTGCAGGTGAGGTCATAGCACCACTGTATGTGACTATTAGCACACATAACGTGTAACAGAGACACACGTGAATTGGTAAGCATTAAACATTTAATGGAATAGTTTTGGGAAATGTGTGTATTTGCTTTTTTACTGAGAGTTAGAAGAGAAAATTGTTGCCACTGTCATATCTATCCATAAAATATGAAGCTACAGCCAAAGATGACTGGCCTAGCTTGGCATAAAGACTGAAAACAGGGGTTTAAGTACCATGTAGTTAAACAAATATAATATATTGTGTTCATTTTGTCTCAGTGTTTCGCCCGTGTCAGACCAGTTACTTATTTTCGTAACAATCAAGTATCAAAAACTGAGGAGGACACGGTGTTGGATGCTGTCCTCCTACTCTTTCTTCAATGCCTAATGAATCTATCTCTTTCTCTCCCTGACCCTGTCTTTCTGCTTGAGCAGCACTGGTTGAAGCCTGAAAATATTGTAAACAAATTAATAACAATAGTCCCGATCTGATACTTCTATAATAATTCAACTTTATAATACCTCCAGACCGCAGACATACTCGTGCTTTCCGCTTCAAGCTGCTTCCGTGTTCTACTTTGCTGGCATTTAACCAATAGCGCCTCTGCAACAAAGTGATGTCATGCCGCACGCGTTGTTGTTTCTGTGTGGAGTCAAAAGGGTCTAACTCTGTGCCACCGCATAACTATAGATGTGTTAAAAAATAATGAGAATATATATACATATATATCCGAGTCCTGATCGGGAGGTAACGTCCGATTCCGATCAAGTCTGAAACTATGTGATCGGGCCCGATTTCCGATCACGTGATCGGATCTGGACATCCCTAGTGTAATAATTCACGAGATACCAACCTTTCGTGAACTTGTGAATTTCGTCAGCCGTCTTCTCTCGTTTTCATGGAGACAAACGCTGTGTGCACGGAGGGGAGAGGCTGTGTGTGTGTGTGTGTGTGTGTGTGTGTGAGGGAGACGCGAGTGACCGAGAGATGGAGGAGAGCAGGGAAAGGAAATGCAGCTGAACGAATACACTGCGTGTTTTAAAAAGCGTTAAAAAAATATGTAATAACGAAACGCAATACGTAGTGGCCGGTGTTGATTGTGTGGCGCACTGCCACAAATTAGTCTATGTGTGGGAAACACTGATGTATACATGCTATAGTAAGACTGGTAGGCAGATTGTGTTACCTTTGAGCAGAGCCAAGCTAGCTGTTTTCCCTCTGTTATGCTGTCTTCATGCTAAGCTAGGCTAGCCATCTCTTGGCTGTAGCTTCATATTTAATGGGCAGATATAGCAGTGATATTCATTTTCTCATTCAGCTCTCGACAAGACAGTGAATAAGCATGTTTCCTAAAATGTCAAACAATTCCTTTTAGGCTAAGAAGCATAAAATGTGACTTGAAGCATTGCTAGTTAGATAGCTGGGAACGTGCTTATGTTCCCACAGCCCTATGTTCCCACATTTCTAAGAATTTTTTTTTCACTGAAAATTAGGCCCTATGTTCCCACAGCCTAAACCTAACCCTAACCCCCTAACCCTAACCCTAATTTTCAGTGAAAAAAACTTCTTAGAAATGTGGGAACATAGGGCTGACCCCAGATACTTTCCCTCACATGGGACTGGCTGGTATAGGTATCTAGACATCTGCAGTATAAACAAAATCATTTCTCACAGCATTATCCTCTTTTCATTCATTCCTCTTTTCTTCTAATTGTTCACCAATTGCATAATTTTTGTCCTTGTCCTCTTCTTTTCAGCCTCTCTTCTCTTTTGAAACCTGTTGTTGATTCACTTCTAAACTTACTCTGCTCTGGGTAATAGTTTAATGTTTGTCTAACAGAGATATTATTTTGAGAGAGAAGACATCCATTTTAAAAGCCGGAACAAGGGATGTGCAAACGTTTTATTGGGTAATATTTCTTTGGAAGAACATTTTTGTTGTTTTGTCATGTTTGTCTTCTTTGTCTGCCGGCTGTCCATTAGACAGAGAAGCCAGATATTCCGATAAAGTGTGGCTGCATCCCTGAATAATCACAGGACATTATATTGACAGCAATACCATAGAGTGAAACAGCAGCTGCAGGAGCAATAAGCCAAATAAATGGGTATTTGTCTAAAGCCCTTTATTTACTGATATGAAGAGAAAGAGGTTTATTTGTATCAGTAATTTGTTGTAGGCATGTATTTCTTGGTAGTGGCTTTAGAAAATATGTCTAAGAAAAAGGAGCGTGAATTTTAAACAGTACGCAAAATACGGACATTTGTATCTGATTCGATGTGTGTTGCAGTGCATCTGGTTGTGTTTACTGTACTTGCTGCAGCACCTGTGCTCCAGTTTCTTCATCTCTCTCCGTGGAGCATGTTGAGAAAAGCGTTTTCTGAGCAGAATGAGAGAACCTTCCCTGAGGTGTCTGCTTTCTCCTCTGTGTACATTTACCAGTGATTAATGACTGCTACGCTTCACTGAAAGACACGGCAACAACAAAAACACCAGAAAGACATACAAAAAAGACAAACAATCTGAAAGGGAAGGAGGAACACAAAGCACCATACTGTACAAGTGAGCTGGAGCTGATTGCATTGGAGAATTTCACTGGGGACAAAGACGGGAGCATGTGTGATAAAGAACACAAGAAAGCAACAGAAAGAAAGGAAAAGGAACGAGAGATGGCATGCCGGGCTGGACCAGGATTAGATATACCAAGATTAGAATAGAGGCACATCTGTGTTTGTGTTTAGGTCTGATAGAATTCCCGGAGAACTGCTGTTCACGGCCTCTTTCCTTGAGTCAGCCACCACCCGGCCAACACTAGCACTGCACTGATCTAGCCTGCCCACTTCTTCCTTTTCCACTCCCTCCTGCTGAGATGTACGCTCACAAACACACACACACACACACACACACACACACACACACACACACACACACACACTCAATCACAAACAAACATACACGTGCATACAAGAGCAGGGAGAACTTACTTGTCATACACAGGCGGCAAACAAAGGATCAGTAAATCTCATGTGCCACGTTGTTTTCTTTGTATATGCTCATTGTTTGGGGTTTTGTTTGGTCGCATTTCTGCTTTATCCCTGAACAAAGAGAAGCAAAAGCTAAGCCAGAAAAACAGGATTTCATCTTTTTTTATTTTTTTTATTTTAAACTAGTCCACCAGAGAAACCGCAGGATGGTGAAACACAGGGATGCGAGTATTTAAGGATCACAGTCCGATCCAGAGCTCAGTCACTAGGAAACCACATTGCTGCCCATATGGAATTTTCTAATGTTGAACTGCACAGAACATTTTCTGGGCTGAATAAATTCAGGCTGTGAAAACACTGAAATGTGTGGTTACACTAAGTCTATCAAACACATGAGCTGTACAGGATGTGCTCTGCTGTATATGTATTCAAGCATATTTCGTTCGGGGCTGTGTTTTGTCTTGTATTCTTTCAATGTTCTTGTGCACTGCTAAGGTCCTTTTCTTGGCAGGCGTACAACTTCAACACACGTACGCTCACTTCGCACGCACACACACACACACACACACACACACACACACACACACAGACACACACACACACACACACACACACACACACACACACACACACACACACACTACATAAACTCTATTAAGCCGGGTAAGAACAGAAAGAAACAATAAACTTCTTTCAGATATGGGTGGACCTCCTTTAGAGTATGAAGAGGGAGGGAAGAAGGAAGGAGAGACCTTGGTCCACTCTGGGGGAAGAGCGCAAACAGTCGGGTCAGCATCTCATAACACATCTTGGCTAGTTGGCTTTTTCTTTGATTTCCCCTCTTGAAGAATTCACACAAGGTATTTCCTTTCTAAACCCCAGCTGCGAGTTGCCTTCCAGCACAAACAGCCCCTGTTTGTAGACATTGCTAATCGTTTGGCTAATATACATACTGATCCTCTTTTTTTAAACCATGCTAGCGCCTCTGCTCTATGGGTGGCAATGTTAGTCAGTAGAGCCACTATTTTGGTCCAGACAATATCTCAACAGCTATCGGATGGATTGCGATTAAATGAATACAGTCATTCATGGTCCCCCAGAGGATGAAGCCTGCTGACTCTGCTGATTTGCTCTCCTGACTTTTGCTCTTGCTCCACCAGCAGGTTGATATTTTTGGATTTTAGTTAAATATATCTACAACTATTGGCTGGATTGCCATGAAATTTTGTATGGACATTCACAAACCCCTTAGGATGTCTTGTAATAACTTAACTAGAACCTTAACATTTCCAGGTGCACCACCATTAGATCTAAAATTAAATGTATTCAGTAATTTGGTTTATGACTGAATACCTACAAAAAATAATGACATATTATTCATAGTAACCGCTAAACTGAGATTTGTTGTATTAAGCTCAATGCACCACTGTGCTTCAGTGCAGCCTCATACAGCTGTAGAATCTTAGTCTTGTTCACAATCAAATAACACATTTATCTCAAAAAAGATATTACCTGTTCTATTTATGCACAAGTTCAAAAAAGAAAAGAAAAAAAGTCTTCTCTTGTGACAGCTATGGTGAAGCAGGATAGCCAGGCCTGACTTATGATGGCAGGAGTAAAATGTCAGAAAAAGTTGTGAGTGCTTTACATTGTTAGTTTTGCTAATGGAGTCTTTGTGATGGAGGAACAAGCTCTCTCCTGTCTTTTTTGAGAAGTCAGATCATTAATGAAACATTTGAACATAAAAGCGATTTGACCATCTTCTGCATAGCGTGAGACTAAGAGAGAAGTGGTGAGGACCTGAGTATCTCACGCAAGAAGGTGATCGAGGGCAATCATGAAATAGGAAGGGGATAGCTTCATGGATTCTTGGACAGCTCAGTTTCTGTATGCTTAGTTCTGAATCAACGATCCACTTTTTTCCACTAAGAGCCACACCACCCACTTTTTATACCGTAGTCTGGTCTACCGTAGTCTGGTCTTGGCATATAACAAATACCTCATGGACTTCATTTCCTTTCCTCTAATGAAATTAGTGAGATCAATGTAATTACATTTATCAGCCCCAGGAAATGGAGTCTCCTACAATCTCCTGGTATTGACGAGAAAAACAAATTGTTACTACATTCATATATTTGTCAGGAGCATTTGCTCTTGGTTCCCTGTTGGGTTCAGGGAAGTGAGACTGAAATGTAATTTTCACTGTTTAATATCTCATTATTTTAAAATGAGTGGCATGAAGTCCCGATTAACATGTTCATCAGGCATACTCAGCTATCATTTTTCAGCTATTCGTTATTTTTTCAAAGAGAAAGATTTCCAGCCATTGCTGCTACCACTAAGGCTTTACAGTAACAAAACAAAGAACAACAAATCTGCCTCAGCCACCCACTCACTCATACAGGCACAGACAGCACACACACACACACACACAGAGATAAGCACACACATGTTCACAGATCCCCCCCCCCCGCCAAAACATTTCTCTCTGATATGACATCAGGCAGCACCAGGCGGGCTCCCCCCTGGGTTCAGTTGGTGTTAAATTAAACAGTAAGTCATATCACCAAAAGACACAAGAGTTATGTGTGAGTCAAGGGCAACAGTTCTGGGCTCTTTAATAGAAGATGAGGAGGACTTTATGTAGGAGATAAATAACAGCTTAACAAACAGCCCCTGTCTGGTCCCCTGGAGGTTGGCCTCGGCGACCCTGTGGATCAGGATGAAGGAGAGCCAAGAATCTCTTTTCCTCTGAAGACATGAAAAAATAATGTGCAGTGAAATTGGAAAAAAGATATTCGGAGGGGGACTCAGGGAGGTGGGGACCAGTGATGAAATGGGAGGGCTTGAGGGTGGCAGCGATTGCCGGTGATATGAGACAAGGTCGGTCAAATAGAAAGGACAGGTCGACAGACGGGTTGGCAGTCAGACAGACGGAGGGACAGAATGACTGTAGAGCAAAGAAGTAGATACAGAGGAAATAATGCAGGCATATCAAACAGACAGACAGACAGAAAAGAAGAAAGAGATGTAGGCATGGCATTTTTCCCATCAGGTAATAATTTCCTCCCACCACTCTTCAGTAATGTTTGCCTGAGAGACGGACCAAACAGAATCAAATCTGATTCAACACAAAGCAACAGCATTTAGAGCAAATGAAAGACAAGAATAATTGCCAACAGGAAAAGTACTTGAGCATGAGATTGAATTGTATTGAAGCGCTTTTGGATGCAAGTCCTGTAATGTAAAATTCTAATCTCACTTAATGTGCTTGTATTTTTTCCATTTTCCTCTCTTTGGCTCTTTCTTTCCTGGAGGTAAAATCAAAATCGAGGCCTGCACTAGAATAATCTGATCCTATTTACTTTGTCATTTAAAATGAAATGCCTCAGTCAGAATCTTTTCATGCAAGTATAATGGATACTGTCATGGGGTGATCATGTTTTTGTTTTACATACACACACACACACACACACACACACACACACACACACACACACACACACACACACACACACACGAAGATCCAGGGGTCCGTTTCAGGAAGGAGGTTTAACAAACTCTGAGTCTAACCCTGATGTCTGAGTTGATTTACCCTGAGATGGAAAACTCTGAGTTTTTGGTTTCAGAACAGCTGATATGAGTTGGTTCAATCAACTCAGAGTATGTTCACGCACGTGCACCACCACAATAAAAAGGCAGCATGAATGGAGCCATGATACTATGATTCACCATGGCAACAACCACAAACAAACGGGTCGGCGGAAATACTCATGCGCACAAACAGCGAGTTTGAACATGTATTTCGTTAAAAAAGCAACACAGTAGCTGCTGCAAAAGAGAGAATTTGCATGGGAGAAAATTGCTTCTAGAGTAAATGCACATATTCCAATATAGTGTATATCATATTTAATCATAAGTATAATATTACTGGTGAAATGGTATTGAACCTATAATCTATTTCATTTAGGTACAATACTGCAGGCGCAAAAGTCCTAGGCCTACTAATCCCATTCAGGCTGCAGCACCATCATTAACAGAATTATAATTCATAATCTTTTATTTCAAAGGGTTTACATCATTCACCTGCAATACTGTGGAACTCCTTTTTAATGGCTCTTACTGGTTTGTGGCCAGGGAACACTACAAAAACGTTTAAAACACGTTTCAGAACGACGGCGCTTTACTATACAGTGGCTTAAAGTGACTAAAATGCTCCGCATCACCAATGTTGTTAAGATAACTGCCGTTTGCAAAAAAATGTAATGCGACAAATAATCTGCTGGGATGTAAGAGCATGTCCACGATGGGTGACGTTAGTGATATGAGGACGGATAAGGTTATGTAGGATCCATAACTGATAGACTGGGAAGAAAAACGATACCGCTCAAATAGGTAGTTATCTGGAAATTAAAATGCGTCGGGGTCTCAATATCATCTCCCAACATATGTTTAACTCCCTGCGAAGTAATACATCTTCTTCATCAACGGGATCGTCGACAAAAGGAAATGCCATGTTTTGAGAAAAGTTTTATAGTCTTAGTCTTATTAGTCGTTTCATAGTAACATGGTTAATAAACCAACCCTGTTTTTTATTCATACAGATGCAGTAACAAACTGCGCTAAAATGCGCCTGATACAGACTGAATGAATGAATGAGGAAATGAAAGAGGGCTGTATCAGCAGGCTGGGCTGGTGTCAGAGGAAGGAGACTGAGAGAAACTCAAGGTTTCTTGAAGAAAACCTGCTCCCGACCAGGTTACGTTCACAGACTCAGTTACCATAGTAACTGACTCTGAGGTTAAGTTACCTCTCTTTCTGAAACCCAGAGTTTCCCTCATCTCAGGGTTAACAAACTCAGAGTTTTCACTAAACCTGCTTTCTGAAACGGACCCCTGGTGCATGGATACATCACCACAGTGCACGTATGTAATAAAATTCCTCACTGCAATGAAATTCTTTACAGCATCTCAAGATGAAACAGCTCTTAAGATAAACAGTTTAGCACTACATAAAAAGTTGCTGGTATTTTATAACTTGTCATTTTACTCTGCAGGTTTCTCATTGCTTCTTGCTTATGAGTATTTCTGGCCAATACTCTCTGGTGCTCCTTTACACATTTTTATTTGCTCTTCATTTTCAGGAGAAAAGAACATTTCCTCCTAACGCTCTATAAAAGCTTTAGCATCCCACTTTGCTCATAAAACCAGAGTGATGCATCACTCTTTGCACAGCGCCTGGCTTCCCGGCATACAGTGGAAAACATTATGGTTCATCTGAGGCTGTGCAAAACGCTTCTTTATATAGGGTGATTTGTTCTGGTTGCTATGTAGTCGGTGTCACTTTTTAAAGAGGACTCAGCGTCAAGCCAAGCGGCTGGGGTGGCTGGGGCAGCTGGTTAATTTCCAGATTTTCAGCAATGTTTTCATGATGACTTCCGGGAATAGAGAGAGGTTCACAGAAACTGACCTCAGCTGGCTCTGGTCCATTTTTTGATCTGTATCAATCAAGGAATGACAGGCCAGCTGCTTTTGTAAAAAAGCAAAAACCACATGTACACCAGCCATCTGTGTGTCATTCTTATGATTCACACGCTTGTGCTTGAGCAAAAATGCACAGTTGTGAATCCACACAGACACAGATGCATGGCTCCACGGACATAAACACACACACACACACACACACACACACACACACACACACACACACACCTCTTCACTCTTCTAAGGTTCATTTGTCAACATGACAGCTGGACTCTTGCTGAGGTGGAGTTTGCCAAGCAGAATCCCTCACTTGGATAGTGGGAGCCAGAACATCCTTGGAAACATTCTGAAACACACTTAGAGGCTGTGTGTGTGTGTGTGTGTGTGTGTGTGTGTGTGTGTGTGTGTGTGTGTGTGTGTGTGTGTGTGTGTGTGTGTGTGTGTGTGTGTGTGCGCGTGCGTGCGTGCGTGCGTGCGTGCGTGTACACACGAGTGAGTTTGTCTTTGTGTTGGCATGCATGTACACGTGAATGTGCAACTTTTCAAAACACCCAGCAGCAGCATGGCAAGGTCCAGCCCCTCTTCAGTTTCTGCCTGTGCTTGGCAGAGGCATACTTGGCAGGGAGCAGCCCATTTTGTCAGGCTTCCAGTCGACATCAAACGTGCACACACTGCTCCCGCCTCTACCTGAACACCTTTTCTCCTTTGCTTTTTCCTTTTACATACATCTGGGTTCTTATACATCTGTTTACCTCATGATACATCGAAATATTTGCCCCTGTTGGTTGAAAGGAATGCTCTGTATGCTTTTCTATTCAAACAGCCCTCCAGCTGCCTGTTTCCACTGGAAATGTGTCCAAGCAATGATGTAACTGACTAAATTGAAAAAGACAGTGTGAGACTATTTTTCCCCAGCAGCATAGGGTCACCCATGTCTTGTTTAGGGGGGAGAACTCCTCTTTCTCACAGTATAGATCCATCCTGCCAAACGGATGTCGTGTCAAACAAGTCCTGGCAACTTCCCCTAAACTTCCCGTTTCCAGCTAAAAGGGGCTCATGCTCTGCCAGAGTTTTGCTGATGCATCCAATTCACAGTTTAATTTTTCCCCCTTGCACTCCCGTCACTCTTTCTTCCCTCCATTTTCCCTCTAGTCTGCATTTCTCCCCTTCACTGCTGCTTGATGGATTTAGAAAGTGAGAAGAAGACAAAGAAGGAAGGGGATGGGGAGGAGAGGGAGATAGTGGTGTTTAAAAGGTGGACAGTACAAAGTTTGTGTGTGTGTGTGTGTGTGTGTGTGTGTGTGTGTGTGTGGGGGGGGGGGGTTTGGTAAATGGCTTGGGAAAGTGCAATAGCAGCAGATTCCATGCCACTGTCACCCCTCTCTCTCCTACAAGTCTCCAACACTCTTTCCTCTAATTACCCAGATTGGGTTTCCTCGGGATGAAGGCATGAGGGAGGAAAATGGAGTAACAGCGGGTCCTTGATATTGTCCTTGTCAAAGCCTCAGGGAGCGACTGGGGAAGTCATTCATGCATCCATCACACTCCAGATTTCACAATTTAATCAATTCCGTAAGAGAGTGACAGAGAGAGAGAGAGCGAGAGAGAGAGCGAGAGAGCGAGAGAGCGAGAGAGAGGTAATCGTGGGATGGTAGCCCTCACACTCTAACCCTGCTAAGCCAAAGGGGTGCGGTGCTCTTTGTCTGCCACTACAATGGCTGCCTTATTTTCATTCTCCCTGCCTGGAAGAGGAGAGTGAACAGGACGAGTCATTCCATTGTTACCTCCAGGGAGAATAGCACCTCTAATTTGCCATAAGCCTGCACTATTAGGCCAGACTCCTTTCACACTGCAATAATTGGAAAAGTCATTTACTGCTTAACTTCCATTACCCGATGTTATTTTCACTAATGTGGAGGAAGGTATTTTAATAATCTCACCTGTGTCAGTTCTGACTATCATTCAAATGACACAAAAGTGTCGTGATAGTGAGGAATGGTGGACCCAAACGCAGAGAGAGGGAGGCAGGCAGGAGCAGCGTTGAAACTCAAAGATTTATTGGACAACCATGAGGGGAGCAAACAACAAAGGAAGTCCTGAAGGCAACAGGCAAAAAGGTCCAAAGTACAAAAAAAAAAAACAAGAACAGGGAATCCAGGGAGCCGAGACAGGCACAGGAACACACAAACTGACCGGGAGGAGATACAAACAGACGGCACCAAGACACAAAACGATCTGACACGAGACAAAGGGAACACAGGGGTTAAATACAAGAGGTAATGAACAAATGAGGAACAGGTGACACAACAGGTGAAACACATCAGGGCGGGGCAGGACAATCAACAAAGGCAAAAAGTAAAACTAGACATGACAGGACAAAAAACAGACTATCAAAATAAAACAGGAAACAGAACAACAGACAGGAAACAACCTAAACACAGAGACTTGACACACAGAACACAGAATACAGGAATTAACGAAAACAAATACAAAAACCCAGGAGATAACTAGAACAGAAATCTACAGAAAATACAACCACAGGTAACATGAACAAATAAACAAAAAAGACAACAGAAATTAACAAACAGGTAACAGAAATAACCTAAAACCATAACAGAGCCCCCCCCTCAAGGGCGGATACCAGACGGCCAAAACAAAAAACAACCCAAAAAGGGCGACTAGAGTCCGGGGGAGGCAGAGTGTCACTGAGGCACAGGGAGCAGAGTGTCACTGTGGCACAGGGAACAGAGGGCCGGTGAGGCCTGGGGGAAACAGAGGGCCAGTGAGGCCTGGGGGAAACAGAGGGCCAGTGAGGCCTGGGGGAAACAGAGGGCCAGTGAGGCCTGGGGGAAACAGAGGGCCAGTGAGGCCTGGGGGAAACAGAGGGGCCACTCGGGACAGGGAACAGAGAGTCTTGGGGGAAACACAGAGAGTCACTGGGAGGCCTCGGCAACAGGGGACTGGGAGGCCTCGGCAACAGGGGACTGGGAGGCCTCGGCAACAGGGGACTGAGAGCCGCAACGAAGGCAGAAACCTTCAGGCGGCCTGCGACGAAGGCAGAATCCCTCTGGCCACCGGCGATGAAGGCAGAATCCCTCTGGCGGCCTGCGCCGAAGGCAGAATCCCTCTGGCAGCCTGCGACGAAGGCGGAATCCCTCTGGCGGCCTGCGACGAAGGCGGAATCCCTCTGGCCACCGGCAACGAAGGCGGTATCCCTCTGGCCACCGGCAACGAAGGCGGTATCCCTCTGGCCACCGGCGACGAAGGCGGTATCCCTCTGGCCACCGGCGACGAAGGCGGAATCCCTCTGGCCACCGGCGACGAAGGCGGAAACCGTCTGGCCACCGGCGACGAAGGCAGAAACCGTCTGGCCACCGGCGACGAAGGCAGAATCTTTCAGGTGGCCTTACTGGACGTCGAGGGCAGCGCCCCTCCGGGGGCCTTGCAGGTCGGCCGAGGCGGAGCCCCTTGGGAGGCTGCGCAGGCGAAGGGGCAGCTGGGCCGGAGTCAGGCGGCGGGTCATCTGGACTGGAGTCAGGCGACGGGTCAGCTGGACTGGAGTCAGGTGGCGGGTCAGCTGGGCCGGAGTCTGGCGACGGGTCAGCTGGGCCGGAGTCTGGCGACGGGTCAGCTGGGCTGGGGTCAGGTGACGGGTCAGCCGAGCCGGGGTCAGGCGACGGGCCAGCTGGGCCGGAGTCAGGCGGCCAGGCAACCGGGGCAGAGGTTGACTGGGGTGCCAACAGGGCACGAGGGGCAGGAGTGGGCCTGACCGCCGACAGGGCACGAGGGGCAGGAGTGGGCCTGACCGCCGACAGGGCACGAGGGGCAGGAGTGGGCCTGACCGCCGACAGGACACGAGGGGCAGGAGTCGGCCTGACCGCCGACAGGACACGAGGGGCAGGAGTCGCCACGGGCAAAGTCTCAGGGGGGCAGAACAAAGGCAAAGTCCTAGGGGTGAAGAAGGCTGCTAGCTAGCCTAGATTCAGGGGAGCTGCCAGCTAGCTGGGGTTCAGGGAAGTTGCTAGCTAGCCGGGGCTCAGGAAGGCTGCTACCTAGCCTGGATTCAAGGGAGATGCTAGCTAGCAGGGAACCAGGGGGGTTGCTAGCTAGCTGGGGCTCAGGGAGGTTGCTAACTAGCCGGGGCTCGGGAAGGCTGTTGGCTAGCCTGGATTCAAGAGGGCTGCTGGCTAGCCGGGGCTCGGGAAGGCTACTAGCTAGCCTGGATTCAGGGGGTTTGCTAGCTAGCCTGGATTTAGGGAGGTTGCTAGCTAACCGAGGCTCAGGGAGGTTGCTAGCTAGCCCGGATTCAAGGAGGTTGCTAGCTAGCGGGGAAGTTGAGAGGCTGCTAGCTAGCCGGGAATCAGGAAGACTGCTAGCTAGCCTGGATTCTGGGGAAATGCTAGCTAGCATGGGCTCAGGGGGATCGCTAGCATGGGCTCAGGGGGATCGCTAGCTAGCAGGGGCTCAGGGGAATTGCTAGCTAGCAGGGGCTCAGGGGAATCGCTAGCTAGCTGGGACTCAGGGAGGTTGCTACCTAGCCGGGGCTCGGAAAGGCTACTAGCTAGCCTGGATTCAGGGGGGTTGCTAGCTAGCCTGGATTTACGGAGGTTGCTAGCTAACCGAGGCTCAGGGAGGTTGCTAGCTAGCCCGGATTCAAGGAGGTTGCTAGCTAGCGGGGAAGTTGAGAGGCTGCTAGCTAGCCGGGAATCAGGAAGACTGCTAGCTAGCCTGGATTCTGGGGAAATGCTAGCTAGCAGGGGCTCAGGGGGATCGCTAGCTAGCCGGGGCTCAGGGAGGTTGCTAGCCAGCTCGGATTCAGGTGGGCTGCTAACTAGCTCGGGGTCAGGAGAGCTGCACGCCAGCTCGGAGTCAGGGGAGCTGCACGCCAGCTCGGGGTCAGGTGAGCTGCACGCCAGCTCGGAGTCAGGTGAGCTGCACGCCAGCTCGGAGTCAGGTGAGCTGCACGCCAGCTCGGAGTCAGGTGAGCTGCACGCCAGCTCGGAGTCAGGTGAGCTGCACGCCAGCTCGGAGTCAGGTGAGCTGCACGCCAGCTCGGGGTCAGGAGAGCTGCACGTCAGCTCGGGAACAGAAGGGTTGCACGTCAGCTCGGGAACAGAAGAGATGCACGTCAGCTCAGGGACACTAGGGAACGAGGACTCTGGGGTGAGGAGCGAGGCGTTGTGACGGGAGCCATGTTTTCCTCTTCCCCGTCTGCGACCTCCGCGGGTCCCAGAGAAAACCGCCAGGCGGGTACCCTCATAGGACGGCTGGTGGTTGGGGGCATACGCTGACTGGGTAGGAAGCAGGCTGGTGGGTGAGTCACTGGAGGTGGCTTGAAAAAAGTGATTAAGCCAGTGCTTAATCGCCTCCAACTGGGGAACAAAGTGACTCACCCACGGTCTCTCCGACAACCACTGCTGCTGGATGGTGAGCTTCTTCAGAAGAGGAGGGTGCTGGTCCGGCGCAGAGCAACGCAGACACTGCACGGTCCAGCCAAACTCCAAAACCTTCTTTTTAAGGAGAAGCTTCTCCGCTGGGTCCATGGCTGGTCAGATCGTTCTGTCGTGATAGTGAGGAATGGTGGACCCAAACGCAGAGAGAGGGAGGCAGGCAGGAGCAGCGTTGAAACTCAAAGATTTATTGGACAACCATGAGGGGAGCAAACAACAAAGAAGTCCTGAAGGCAACAGGCAAAAAGGTCCAAAGTACAAAAAAAAACAAGAACAGGGAATCCAGGGAGCCGAGACAGGCACAGGAACACACAAACTGACCGGGAGGAGATACAAACAGACGGCACCAAGACACAAAACGATCTGACACGAGACAAAGGGAACACAGGGGTTAAATACAAGAGGTAATGAACAAATGAGGAACAGGTGACACAACAGGTGAAACACATCAGGGCAGGGCAGGACAATCAACAAAGGCAAAAAGTAAAACTAGACATGACAGGACAAAAAACAGACTATCAAAATAAAACAGGAAACAGAACAACAGACAGGAAACAAGAAACAACCTAAACACAGAGACTTGACACACAGAACACAGAATACAGGAATTAACGAAAACAAATACAAAAACCCAGGAGATAACTAGAACAGAAATCTACAGAAAATACAACCACAGGTAACATGAACAAATAAACAAAAAAGACAACAGAAATTAACAAACAGGTATCAGAAATAACCTAAAACCATAACACAAAAGCTCACTATCTCTCCATTTCGTTCTGTCACACTATCACATGGACCAATAAGCCAGATGAATCTGAAAACGCATCTGTTTGACCCTCCGTCCTCTCTGTCCCCTCTGTAATTCTGAAAATGGCATTCGTTTTACTGCAGATCGGTAAAACTGAGCTTTTCAAAAGCAATGACATAAGCCTGTCCATACATATCAGGGAGCTGTGTGGCAGTAGAGTTAAAGGTGCTGTATTCGAAACTGGAAACAAGTGGGCTGAGATTGCCTACACATGGCTCTAACAGACCATTCCTAACTCTTCAAATACCGACGCTTTGTCACGGCCCTCGGCATCTGATACCAACACACAAGGCACTAGAATTCACACACGGTCGGACCGGCTAAGCAGAGCAACCTACATGCCAATGTTTAGCAGGAATACCGTTTACCATGTTCACCAACTTAGTTTAGCAATTTAGCATACCAGCATTCGCTAATTAGCAATGAACACAAAAGACAACAAATCAAAATACTTACCTGACAATAGCACTGAATGAAAAATTAGAGATCACCACTTACAACTAATTGTGAGAGGGACATGACTGTTCGTAACAAAATATGGTAACACTTTACTTGAAGGTATCTACATAAGAGTGACATGACACTGTCATGAACACATGACACTGTCATGACACATGAACCCTAATCTAACTCTAACCCTAACCATAACTTGTCATGACAAAAACCGAATGACACTTAAACTAGTAAAAACTAAAAGAAGCGTAATGTCATAAACGTTTATGACTTGTTTATAATGTTTATGACACGTTCATGACAGTGTCATGTCACTCTTATGTAGATACCTTCAAGTAAAGTGTAACCGATTTCATTGTAATCAATCCAATACTTGTTCAGACATTTCAATCAAAAGCATAACAACCTCATGGTGGCTCAGGGGATAGGGACCACGAATGTACAAAACTTCATAGCAAACCATTCAATAATTTCTGAGATATTTCAGTCTGGATCAAAGTGGTGGACCGACCACCAACAGACTGACATTGCCATGCCTAGAGCCACACCACTAGCATAGAACATTAGGGTGGATGTACATCGTTCTCACAAATTTAATAGGCTTAATGTGCACTCTCCTTCTTAAACACATAGCCGCAGGTGTGTCTGTTCACGCAGGGTCCATGCAATCCTCGCCAGCTAATGAATACAAGATGTTATGCAGTTTGTGTTTTATGTTTAAGTTGGTAAGCATTTTTGAAAAACCCAACTTCAGACTTAGATATTCAACATCAATCCTGTTCTACCTTTTGAAGAGATACAATGCTCAACATCAAAGCCTGAGCAAAAGTCTGTGTTTTGAAAAGGCCACAGGAAAGCTTTTAATGCAGACACTTTGCTGACTCACAGCGAAACATACAGGGTGTCTTTATCTTTGTGCATGCACCAGAGTGCATTTGACAGATGGGGTGTGCATGTGATATGCAATGCCACCTAAAAACCTTTCTCTTGAGAGGCTCTTTCTCTTTAGAATTAACCAGTTTGTTTGTGACCTGTTGGCCAATACCTGTATTTCTTGCATGTCTTTTAGGCTTTACTGTACTGTTGACAGAACATATTTCTGTTTGTTCCTGTCTGCATTTGTGTTTGGAGTCGCTATCCCTGTTTCTTGGGCTTTAGAGCCGTAAAAGGCCCTCGTTTTTAGCTCTTTAGGGGTTGGCTGTGACTTTGCTGTCTGCAAGTGACTGTTTCTGCTGTCCTACTGCTCACTGAACCAGTTTCGTTCTCTGTACCAGCAGCACACTACAGCACACTTAATTGGCACTCTCATGACAGGCCTTGTGTTTGTGTGTGTGTGTGTGTGTGTGTGTGTGTGTGTGTGTGTGTGTGTGTGTGTGTGTGTGTGTGTGTGTGTGTGTGTGTGTGTGTGTGTTTCTTTTTATGTTTGTGTATGACATGCATAAGCCAGATAGGGATACTTTTTGCTCAATCTCATGGCACTGTTTTTTGTGTGAATTTGTTTTGTTTTCACAATATGCATTTGTCACATTCATATATACTATACATTTAAATTGGGCAGTGATGACCTAAAGGTTAAAGATGTGAGCTTGTGGCCAGAAGGTTCAGTCCCCCCGACTGGCAGGATAAATGTGGGTGAGGAAAGTGAAAAGCAGCCCTCACTCATTACCACCAGTAAGTTGCCCTTGAGCAATGCTAATAAACCTGAGTGCTCCATTGGAGCTGCCCAGTGGTCAACAGATTAGACTGTGGTTGTACTAGACAGCTTCCAGGTGAGAATGTGTAACTGTGTGAATGTGATCAGGGTGTCCTGTAAAAGAGAGCATTGCTCCTCGTAAAACTCCCGCCTGAACAAATAAAGGATTAATATATATATATATATATATATATATATATATATTAGGGCTGTCAAAATAATTAATCTGAGAAAAAATAACGCGTTAAAAAAAATAACGCAGATTAATCCATTCCATATTGACGTTTGACCCGGAGCCGTTCTAGCCACCATTGGACTGTAAAATGAAGGAGGGAGACGAGAATGTGCTGCCTGGATCATTAATTTGAACATTTACTTCTAAATCTTCTTCCTGCCAACCCTGGCTACCGAAATCTGGTGCCACTGATATGTATGTGCTTCTCTCTGATGCTCTGAAACAGACAATACAGGCAACACAAACACTGCTGCACGTGACGCTAGTTAACACTACACTCGACAGTAGCTAACGTGTGCCTACTGCTAGCTAGTTAACACTATACTCGACAGCAGCTAACGTTAGCCTACCGTTAGCTAGTTAACACTATACTCGACAGCAGCTAACGTTAGCCTACTGCTAGCTAGTAGCTGGATTAAAAACGGTTAAAATGCTGACAGCTAACGCTAAACGGTGTAAAGTTTGACTGTGTTTTACTGTAGAGGATTCAACACCGGTATGTAACAATCTGCAGCTGCCGTCGGAAAAACAACACAGACAGTGCGTTCAATGAAACTGGTAAACTACAGCCTCGTGGTGCATTTGAAGTTATTGTAAATGTCCTTTTCCCATCTGGTGGTTGTTTTTGTCGTTCAACAGCAATTTACTAGTGAAATAAGTTATTGTTATTGTTATACATTATTATTAAATCATTTAATTTTGACCATATGGTCTTAGCAATAAACAAGCCGTTCTTTAATGTCACCAACTGTTGTTTAGTACCCTTTTATTTTATTTTCTTTTTTTACTTTCTTAAAAAGTATCGGTTCAGGCACCGTTAATTATGTCTGCCATTAATTTTGATTAATTAATCACAGAGTATGTAATTAATTAGATTACATTTTTTAATCAATTGACAGCCCTATATATATATATATATATATATATATATGCTGAATATATATGGTCATAATATATAAGCTGAATATATATGGTCATAATGTAGCCTAGCAGGATACAGTATATATCTTCCATTGTGTTATTTTTTTCATGGCTTGAAAACCTTACAGTAAAATTGAGTCATTCATTCATCTAAAACTGGAGGTGTCTTATTTTCAAACAGAGCTTTACAGAGGCAGTCTACCAATCATTTAAAGCTCTCTGGAAGATATAATGCAAAAAGCTCTAGGGTGATTCAAGTTGAAAGGACACCTTCCTTTTAATGTGTTTGCAATTGAAGGTTTCAGTAACCAAATGCAGACTGATTTTAGGACATGTCTTTCTCACATAATTTGTATTCATTAGATGAGTCTTACTGTGGTTGCTGTTTGCACCACTCTCTGGCAAGAACAGTAACATGCGGCCAATGTTAAAACCACTGTCAGCCACATCTTATATATGGGCTGTCTTATGTCATGTGCTTCAATAAAATGGACTATGTAAAAACAAAATAGTCATGAGCATCAAGGCTGTTCAAGAAAGCTTAGCTGAGGTCATCATTCCAAATATAAACACTTTCCCTTTTATCCCTTTCTTTCTTGAGGAAATTGTGGACAACCTCTGTCAACCTCCGAACAAATTTTCTGAATAATTTCTATAGTAATTGCTTTTCACCCACAATGCCCCAAGAACATTACAGCAATGCATATGATAATTGCAGTTCTCTCTACATGCTAAACTGCAGATTATCTTCAATTATGCGTACCTGTACTTCAAAAGCATCCAAGAATAGGAAAGATCAATTATAATACTGACCTGGTATATACGTTATGGCTGTACCTATGCACCGGCTCACTAAAGAAAAAGAAAACACCTGATCATATGCATGTATGCATCTGTCAGGTAGCCTGCAGATTAAGGTACTGTTAATCAAATGTAGAATATAGAAATGTAGCATAGAGCAGTTATCATCTTTGAATTGTGGACCAAAGTAAAATACAGAATACACCAATACATCATGTTTGAAATACTTTTCTCATGCATTGGTTTTGACACAGAGCTAATGGTTTCATGACTACTGTTTTGTCAGTAAGATGGGCTGTTTTTTAACATGATTGATTAATGAATGGGTTTTAAATCAAAGTTTTGTGAGATAATCAATCTGGCTAGCACACATTTGCCTCCTCTTCCATCACTAATAAAATAATCTCTCCATTCTATCTCCTTGCTTGGTTTAGATTACAAACATACCATATCCTTCAGTGTTTCTGTTGAAACAGTACCAGGTTAGTTCTAACTTTGAAAAAATATTATTTTTTCCGTATCGTCAAAGACCTGCAAACACAGTGAGTATGCTGGCATAGACAGTGTCTGTGAAAACAGAAAATTCTTTCGAATGGAGCATACTGGAGCCCTAAGCCTCTCCATGTTCCTCCCCTTTGTTTACATATAGCGCCTTCTCTCCTAATCTGCCATGGTGAGAGTTGCGTGGGCTGAAAGGCAAACAAGTGCAATGGTAATATGCTAAGGAACACTCTGGTTTCACACAAAGCAGAAAGGCCCATCATTGCCCGAGTCTAAACTTGAAACACCTTAAAAAATAGAGCCAGCCAAAACAAGCCAGAATAACTCGAGTATCTCAGGTTATGCTAGAGACCGAGCAGGTAGGCACAGGGTTTTAGATTTTTTTAAGGATGCTTTTTTCTTTACTCCCCCAAAAATGAGAAAATATAAAGCAAAGGAAAATAAACAAATTGTGCCTTAAAAGAGGTCATGCTTATTTACAGCAGAACGCCGTGATTAAACCTGCTTCCCCTCTGCTGCCTCCTTTTTTTGAAATGTGACTGAAGGCTGTTCAGGGTACTGTTAGTTACCGTGCAGGCCAGCCATGTGAAAGCCAAATATTGAGTCTCCTTAAAGCCCTGTTTTTGGTCTCCACCAACTCCTGACAGAAATATCTGTCTTTTTAGCTGCTAAATGCTCCGCTATATTCACCAGCTAGTCGTCATATGTGTCTGTCATTTGGTCCTGGGCAGGTAGTGTACAGTGGGATTGTAGAACTTTTTCACTTGAAACAGCTGCCTGCTGCTGCCAACAATTATGCCAGTAGGGTAGTAAAAGTGAACCAAAACAGTAAAGTTGCGGTCTGAAAACCAAAACAATGAGCCGAAACTGGCTTTAAAGCTCCGTGGCGCTGAGGAAAACTGCAAATGCGGGTGTTAATTCCCTGTGTTTTAGTTTACTCTATTAGAATGTTCTTCATCTCTGTTCATCTCATTTCGAGGCTGTACTGTAGATTATGCTGGTGCTTCATTGGATAGCCTTATGTTTATAAGTATTGTTTCTACCCCCATGTAACATTATGGGGGTGGATTAAATATTTGAAGCATCTACTTTTATACTTATTATATTGCATTACACTCCGTCACACTCAATACTTGCAATTTGGATTCATTTCATTTGAAGATATATCATCATATTATTAAAATATGTATATCTACAAACAGCAGTGCAGTCATATATCTAAGTAGTAGTAGTTTGATACATTTTAAAGTGTTAGTTAACATGCATTTTTAAGTGAGAATTAATTCCTCTCCTCCCCAGTAACGGTGGTGGTAGAACGGCGCTTCTGTGTTATTCATTCCCCTCTCTTCATCTCCTCTTCTCTGTTTTCCCTGAAGACCCGGTGCCATGATAATTTCTCATTTGATTCAGTTTTGTCTGGCAGAAGGGAGCTAAGCTCACTGATAAGATCTCCTTAAGAACCAGACAAGTTGTCAGTAATGAAGGGAATTGCTTTGATCCGTCGACAAATAGGTCATTTAGACAGTGTCTGGTTTCTGATGCCGGATGATACAGTCATGGCTCTCTCTCTTTTGCTGCCTCTCTCTCTCACTCTCACTATCAATCTCTCTCAGTTGAGCGCTTCTTCTCCACTCTCTCTTTATATACACACATACACACTATCAAGACAATAGTAGAAAAATTAGAAGGAACAAAAAAAAATACAACGAAAGAAAAAACTGATTTTTATTATAATTGGCACTCTTGAAAATGAATTTGTTATTTATGACCCAATGGAGAGATTGTATGTGCATGTGTGAGTGTGACTGTGTGGTATTGTGTGAGGTGCTAGTGCAGTGTAGGGTGTAGAGAGAGAGATTCCCTCTTTTCATTAAAGGAAAGAAAAAGTACTACAGTCATGCAGTTATGAGAAGCTCTTTTTGCTCATCTCATGCTTGGCTTTTTCAACATATTCCCTCCCTTTCTGAAGCTAAAATGGCGAAAGCTGCTCACCATTGAAATTACATCCTGCCTGACGCAACATTCAGTGATAAAAGGAGGAGACTGATAACATGCAACGACAGCTAGCTAAAATCCATTATTGGATCTGTTAATGTATAACCATGTATATGTGCATGGGATTTATTACATACATTATTAATTATGAGTCAGAAAAAACACCAATTTTTACGCTTTAATGTGCATATATAGACCCACGCACAATTGTTTGGTAGAAACAGATGAGAAAAAGGATTCTGGCACCATCCCTCAACAGTTTTACATGAACGTTGTGGGAGGGTGAGCTAATTGGCTAGAATGGCTGTGCAGCCGAATCTCTTCTCCCCCCCCCCAAGCAGGATGACTTGGAAAACGGGTGGGAAATCAGGGGGGCGGGGAAAAACCAAATGGAATTATGGAGAGCTATCACTTCCTAACTGGTGAGGATTTATACTCCACTGCCAAGGCCAACGGATTGAAGTAATTTCATTTTTCATGCATGGCTTCTGTCCCCATGGAGACCTGAAGCACAGAAAGAAAGAGAGAGAGTGATGAGAGACCAGCGGAGGGGAGAGATGAGAGGGAAGGGGAGGAGTGGAGATGAGAGAAAAGGAGTTGGAAAGGAGAAGGGAGGGCAGAGAAAAGGAGAGAAACAAGGAGAGGGGAGGAGAAAAAGGGGATGAATGAGAGGGGCAGACAGTTTGGCAGTGGGATGTGTAATAATTACTTGTATTTTCTAATGTGACAGGAAAGGTAGATAGAGTCAGTGTGCTGCAGTCTCTTTGCTTTTCCTATAGAGGAGGGTAATGGAGGTACATTGAGAGTTTTACTGAGCTGGTGGATATTTGTTAGTTTGTTGGTGTTTAACGAGTAGAGTTTCTTTGTAGTAATTGCAGTTGATGCCTGCAGTTTATCATTTCTGTCAGCAGTAATTCGCTGAGATATGCGCAGAGCACTCTAACGTTCTCCTCCCCCTATTCCCCAAAGAAAACATACATACAGACATGTACAAATAGCATTAGTGGGATGTTATGACACCTCATCTTGCATTCTTACAGGGAAGGTGTCTATAACTGATCACATTTGTTTGATTAGAAAGACACACCTCAACCATATTTTTCTAATGGAGAGTTGATGATAATGTTGAGGTTGATGAAGTGGAGGAAAATAGTGATAATGGCATTGTCGGTGAGGGTAACAGGTTTTTATTCCACCAGTAGGAAGAGTCAGGATGACACCTGTCTTATACTGTATGTCCGTTTCCTGTCCTTGTTAGTTGCTCCAGCTATTTTCTCAGCAGGGCAGAATTCCTAGTGTGTCAAAAGTGTGGCTAAATTGGTTCCCCGAGTGGTGAAAGATGGAGACAACCTTGGACAGTCTTACTCTTGTGATGCACTAAGGCTCTCAACTGAAATAGTCATTGATTAGAAGAAAAAGGTTGGCCATTCCTCTGTCTGTGTGTGTGTGTATGTTTGTCCCTGTGTGTGTGTGTGTGTGTGTGTGTGTACGGTGTGTACGGTGTGTACGGTGTGTACCCGCATACTGGAGTAAGTGTATGATTGAGTCATTTTAGTTTAGTAGTTAATGGACAGAAATGGGATGCTTGTAGGTTTGGACTCTATTGAGTCCCAATTAGACAGCATTTCAGTCCAAATCACATGCCTAGCAGTGCACTTAATGCACCTATTAGCTGTCTATCTGGAAAGACAAGCTGAACCAACGTAAGCAGACCAATTTCTTAAAGAACATTCTGCTTCCTACACAGTTATTCAATAATTCTCTTCTTGTGTGCACCCCTGGATTTGAGACTATTATTTTCTTTTGGCCCATTTTTGCCTCCTCTACATTAGTTTGTTATTTTGCATGTTGTTGCTTCCCTAATTACACAACAATTACAGCCTCACTTTCCTATGTAATAGGACTGTCAGTTAACAGTAAATATATGTTGATTTCATCTTTCCCTCCCCGAAATATTGAATTTAAATTTATCTTTTGAAGCAGTCCAATTCTGCCAAACAGAATGCATAGCGCTCCCTGCGGCAGCACTAATGGAATCCTTGAGTGTGTGGTATCTAGAAATGCCAAACTGTGATGAATGTATGTTTGTGTGTGTGTGCAAGGGTATGTGCCCTATGCATGTGTGCGTTTGTGTGCCTGTGCATGTTTCCAGTGAATAATATGCAATATCAGATTTCTGAGGTTGTGAAAGGACAAAATTATTAAACTCAAGGGCTGTATATCCCAAACCGGTCCATGAATAATGAACGCCCCACAGCACAAATTGCACCAATAGGTGTAGGTCGGCTGGGATAACTGTGCGTTTAAGTTTAGTTTCCTCAGTGCAAGAGAGGAATAAAGTCTTGATGAAACACAGTATGAGACTTTGAATAAACACTTGATTGATTGATTGATTGATTGATTGTTCCTCTCTGTTTGTTGTGATGCAGATTCGTTCAGACCAGGACAAGGACATCTCGATCCGATACAGCATCACTGGGGTGGGGGCAGATCAACCACCCAATGAGGTGTTCAATATCGACCCCGTGCTTGGAAAGATGTTTGTCACCAAACCTCTTGATCGAGAACATCGCTCTTCTTACCATGTGAGTGTGTCTCACTTTCTCTCTCTCTCTCACACCCACGCACCCACGCACACACACACACACACACACACACACACACACACACACACACACACACACACACACACACACACACAAAGTTAACCCTTCAACACATATGCCTCTATACAACATCAACATAAACAGGTCTGAATCAAAATCAGTGTAGTTCTACGTTATAAAAAGGCCCTCTCTTATGATAGAATGAATAATATAATACAACTGACTGACAGATAATTGCAAGAAAATAAGAAACGTATATATATATATATATAGAATAAAATGAGAGGAATAAATACAGTAAAGCTCACAGAAGATAACTAAATATATAAGCTATAGAAATATCAATATACTGAAATTCAGTCAGTTCTATTAATATACTGTATGTTTATGCCGTTCTGTGTGAACAGTGTAAAAACTAATAAAAAAAACAATAAAAAGTATCTATAAAAGCCCTCTCATGTAGTATTGCTGTATCTTGCAGTATTTACTTACCCTAACTTGAAAATATGCACGAGATAACAGACAGTTGTTTTAGATTTGATCTATTCTTTCATTATTCTAACATATATTTGCTCAACATAGCAAATTATGAAAAAAAAATCAGCTTTGGAAATAATTGAATTCAATCCATTCAATAAATATTACTTAAGAATATTGCAATGCATTATAACATTAAGCCTCAAATACACTGCAACGCAGCAACTACACACATTTCCTTGAAGACTTGTGTTTGTGTGTTCTTGTACTTTGGTCACTGTGAAGAACAATGAAATGTTTAGTGCACAATGATGATGCAATTACCAATTTGCACGTTTTCACTCATATTGGTAAGGCAGCGTAATGTCAAAGCATCTGGATGCAGTGAAGTATAAGTCAGAGGGTGCGTTAATTAATAATTAATAATTAAGCTCTCTGCCCGTCACATTACCTTTGTCATACTGTAGCTTTTAAACTGCGGTGCCAGTAACAGAGAGAAAAAAATGACTTAGTGAGTGGCAAGATGTGAAATGTTGGGATATACTCTTATTTTACTTTTTTCTGAGAATGAGATGAAAAGATCAATGTCATTCTCATGTCTGTGCGCTAAAGAAATAGTTCAACTTTTTAGGAGATGTTCCTATTTGCTTTCTTGCCAAGAGACAAATGATAAGATTGATATCACTCTCTTGTCTTTACACTAAATATGAAGCTACCGTACACCCAGCGGAATCTAGTTTAGCATAAAGACTGGAAGCAAGGGTTGATGCATAGGGTGCATCCCAGGTTCTTAAATTGCATCCTCGGCTCCTCCACTTGCCTCCCTTCCGAGGAAGCATGGGAGAGACGCGAGAAAATCATGCGAGGAGAGGGAAACGAGGAGGAAGTGAAGACACGTCCATCTTTATATACAGTGTATGATTGGAAGCAGGGGAAAACATCTAGCCTGGTTTCAAAATTCTGCCCACAAGTACCTCAAAATCTTCCACATACAAACAAAAATGTTAAAACGACAAGTTGGGTGAGTTATTAGGAGGTGCTGGATTCCTGTTGACACGATGAGGTTGCAAGGCAACTAACAAAAACTGCATTGACAGGAAGTCAGTGCACCCAACCAAGATTGAATTAGGGGTGCTGGTACACAGAGGACAGTGGCAGGCTAGCTGTTGCTGTTTCCCGCTGCTTCCAATCATTATGTTAAGCTAAGCTTATCACCTACTGGCTCTAGCTTTATATTTAACGCACAGTCATGAGTGGTGTCAATCTTTTCATCTAATTCTCAGATATAAAGCAAGAAAGCAGAATTCCCGAAATGTTTAAATATTCCTTTTCCTGTAAAGCAGAGAAACAACTGATCTGCTACACGTTTGCGGGTAGCATTCGAGGACTATAGTTGGAGAGCTAGAATAGCATACAAACTGAACTACTACCCTGCCTCTTTCCTAAGATTACAAATACAGTACATCCCTAAAGTTCACTAATGTAAAAACGACCCAGTGCACTTCAATTAAAGGCCTCTCACACTAGATGCTGTTAAGTAATTACACTGTACTTTATTACATTGTAATTTCCCCTTGCGGGATTAATAAAGTATACATTATTATTATTATTATTGAAACATGAACATCTTCAATCCAAGAATAAAAAAATAAAAAAGCAGGGATAATTTTATTTAGTGAGCAACATCATCCTGGAAAGCTAGAACCTACATAAAGTTAGAATTGGACTTTATTTTCTTTCTTTTGTTTACTTCATATTTCATGCAAGGACGTTACGGTCTAGTTCCTTTTATTTCAAAGAATGAGCAGTCTGAAATTCAAAACCAGCCATGCAACAAGATGCATTATTTTGAGGAAATAAAGGTGGGAGCTACTGGGTCTGCTGTTGTATCTATCAGGATACTGCCTCTTTTCCAAATGCCAAGCGCTGCCTGGTACGGTCTGTTCTCTCCCCCTGCCTTTCAAGATAATTATTTTAATGTGGACCCAGAAATACATTTTGCCTTCTTTAAAAATGGCGGTAATCTCTGACTCTTGCTGTTATTGAATTAGGGTGTGGGTGCATGCGGGATGGAGGGATGAGGGTGGGTAGAGATAAAGGGCCTGACTCTTAGCCTGTTACTGCACAGCGCGATACTATGTGCGATGGCAGCACGTGGATATTGGGTGCAGGACAGATCAGACAATGCAGTGGAAAAAGTAAAGTCGAATTAACCTCAGGGAGACCTGAAGATGCGATTTTTGGTGGAGGTGCAAAGTGGAAACAGACGGTTGAGAGGAGAGGTTGGCCGTCAGTGGAGAGGATCTTCACCTCTCTGAGGAGAAGGAGCTATTTATTCTATTTCCTGCCACAACAAGCCTGGAGGCTATTTTATTTATCTGGCTCTTGTGCTCTTGCAGTGGCCAGGTAGCGGTTTTCCTATCAAGCGTGCTCAGATGTAAAGAGTACCTTTCCCTCAATTCTCCATACATGACAGAAAAAAAGAATCTGCTCATGTTACAATCTGTAACATGTTAATCTTTTTGTCCTCCATCTGTTTCTAACATGTTTTCATTTTTCCTTCAGCCGCTTCCAATTCTGCCACTTTACCGTTCCTCTTCCTTTAACTGTCCTTTAGATTAATATCCCGAACAAACATCAAAAGGATGAGGGGCCTAAAATTGATTGCTGACATTTTGACTGAATAAATATTTACCAGCCTGTGTTAGGAGCAGGCGATAGGTGATTTTTTTCTTACCCCCCTTGTATGATATAAACTAAATATCCCCAGTGCTTTCAGCTGACAGGAATATCGCTGAATAAGTCATGTTCTGGGATATAAACATTCCCAGGTAAGGTGAAATGAATCGACACAGCTTTAGTGAGAACCAAGGAGTTTATTTTTGAAATGCCTTTTCAGTCTTTGACCTTCAAGTATGGAGTTAAAAAGACAAACCTCAAGTATTTATTTAAACTCTACATTTCCCTGATAATTCAGTTATTTTCTCTGCCCTCGTTTTCATTCATTCAGTTCTTTATTTTCTCCTCCAGACTTCAAAAGAGAGAAAGCAGTCAAGACACATTTTACAGCATGTATTGATTCCAATAATAACTCCATGTCCAACTTTTGTAAGAAATCCTTGTTGTTCAATTGATCTAAGCACAGCTGAGTTGAATTTAAGATCGGCTGACTGTGTTTGTGGGGTTAGAGGGAAGTGAAGAGATTTCAGAACTCTCCTTCAAACAAAACCAGACAGAATGTTGGCCTGGGATCCAACACAGGGATCCTAAAACAGACACCTTTCTTTTACAACAGAGCCAACTACCAATAAAATAAGACGATTCTTGTTTTGGTTTTTACTGAGATAAAAAAAAAGACTTCTGAGGACTAAGTGTAAAAGAGATAAGAATTCTGGAGAAAGTACATGATCGCAAAAGGCAATTTCTCTGCAAGACAAATATCCAGAATTTCACTTCTGACCTCATATTCTGTTGTGTAGGGTTCGGAAAGCTTTTTGAAACTGTTACACTGTATAATTCAATAATGCAGATTGTATCAGCCTGTGTATTCATGAGCAGAGTGGAATGACAAATTCAGAAAGGTGTGTTTTTTTGGCTTTAGAGGTTCTGTGAAAGTAGTCACCTTGAAGCAAAAAAAAACTTTCAGTTTGTTGGTGTTTTATTTGTGTTGCTTCTTTTCTTTTGTCTATTCCTGTGAGTGGAGACAGTTGGGAATACACTGAGGGAGTGATTTATAGAAGTGGTATTCAAACATGCCAACAATTATTAAAATATGCTGTTTGAGTAGTTGCATCTCTAACCACACACATACAAATATATCTCTAACCACACATTCAAATTAAAATAAAGTGTGCAAAGACTTTCACTTAACTTAACTTAAGGGTGGTCCTTTAACCACAAGGTGGACGATTGTAAAGGTTGTAAGGTAAAAAGGCGCTATATAAATGAAATTCATCAAACTAGACTTAATAAAGTTTTAGTCACCAGAAATCAATACTTGTGACACTGATGTCTGTGAACTGCAGTGTCTTTTTATTAGAATAATAAAATTGCATACCTTTTACCTGTTAATCAAAATGTTCATGATTTTTTCTTTCCTACAAGCATTTCTTCCTCTCTGCTGCAGTGTTTGCATGTCATGCCTGACAAACTACAACTGTAAAAGTTGCAAAGACAAAAATAGGATTTTGAAAAGTAAGACAGGAGCTCAGCCTTTTTTTTTATCTGTCAAATACCAAATGTTTACTCTGAATAATTTTCCTCATAAAACCAATACAAGCACTCATCACATACTCATCGTTCATTATTTATCAGTTCACTACTTCCTGCTCCCATAATGGTTATAATCTGACCTAATTTCTTGTGTTTTTGTGTCTCCCAGCTGCGAGCCCATGCGGTGGACATGAATGGGAACCAGGTTGAGAACCCCATCGATCTGTACATCTTTGTCATCGACATGAATGACAACAGACCTGAGTTCAAAAACCAGGTCTACAATGGCTCTGTGGATGAAGGCTCTAAACCAGGTAATGAAGCATGGATGGATAGATTGATGGATGGACGAAACAATAAGTAAAGTATGAAGCAGGAGTAATTACAGGAGACAAGTGTTTATTTAAAAAGATTAAAGAAATATTTGGAGGGGTGAAGTGTTTGGATATGAGTGGGCGGAGGAAGAGCGATGAGTTTATCAGGAGAGATTGGTGTCGTTAAAAGTATGACCACACCAGTGAATCTTTGATGCGACAGAGAATTTTCCATTCCCCTTGATTTAGCAGACCGACGAAGAAGCTGTCTCCTACAGTGGCTTTTCATTTAGCCAGCTGCAGCAGCGGCCATAAACCAAAGAGGGTGCTCAGGCTGGAGAGGAGATTGAGGATTAAATGTACCACGCTGTAGCACCAGTGGGTCATTTTATGTCTAACCTCAGAGCGGAAGAATCAAGACAATGAGCTCTGTGTGTGTGTGTGTGTGTGTGTGTGTGTGTGTGTGTGTGTGTGTGTGTGTGTGTGTGTGTGTGTGTGTGTGTGTGTGTGTGTGTGTGTGTGTGTGTGAGAGAGAGAGCCTGATGAGCCAAAGTTTATTGCACCAGAGGTGAGCTCAAGAGGTGTCCAGGTTCTCATTTCCTTTTCTTTCTGAATTTCTTCTTTTTTTTTTTTTTTTCTCCCTTCCCCTCAGCCTCGCCCCACACAGCAGACAAGTCTCTGTGGCATGCATGACATTCAGCTGAACAATAATCATAAAAAAAGAGAGTTTTAGAGTTTAGAGCTCCAGTGGTTACAATGGAAGGCCAATTACAGACTTGAATTAGTTTGCAAATTAAAGCATCATTATGGGGACCTAATCCTGTCAGGCACAACTTAGGACGCCCGTACAAAGGGTCCACATTAAACCCCCTAAGAGTGCAGCTTAATGAAATTACCCCGGCAATGTGTGACACATTGTGATTCTTCATCTCCTTCTCTCTATCCCTCTATCTCTAAAAAGGCAATGGGTGGAGGACTGAGAGTCCCTCCACTTGGAATAAAACCAAACATGGTGTCCTCTATTTCTCTCTCCCTCCCTCTGTTCCTGCCGACTTTTTCCCCCCTCATCTCGCTGAGAGGCCTTTAGAGTGCTCCCTGTGGCCGAGTCATTGACAAATGTTGCTTTGAGATGTAATGAAGTTTGAAATGGGAGCTGCGGTTACAATTATCCTCGGACAGGGGCTGTCACTGGCATGATATCACTATCTCTGGCAATTAGAATCGGCTGCGAGAGAAGGAGAGCAAGAGGGAGAGAGAAAGATGGAGAGATTGGGTGACAGGCAGTGATCACAACAGAGTGTGAGGAGGCAGCAAACAAGTGGTGCATTCATTGAAGAATAGTGGCTTCTTCTCTCCAACAGAACTGAGTCTGCGTATACTATAGTATGTCTTTGCTAACTTGTGCTCGTAGTCGGAGTGATTATTATTTAAAGAGCGGGTTTTAAACAATTTAATCAATGTAAGCAAGGGTTATCAAACGTCTGGACAGTTTATTATCTTATTTTTATGTGTATAGTAATCAGTATCAGAACAATGCGATTAGCAATACCTGTCATCAAAATCTACTTGTAGGACGTACAAGAGCCTTCCATTTTGGTCAGTTAAGAAGAAATAGTAGACATTATACAGTATTTGCAGCCTGTTCAATGTATCCAGTAAATGAAAAATATGTTATGTGGCCATAAAATGTGATCACAATTATATCGGCACTTATCAGTGCTTGTAGTTGGAGTCTTCATTATTTACAGAACAGGTGTGCAACATTTCTCTGCGGACATAATTCTGTAAAGATCAATTAACATAACGTTATGGAACATCCAGGTTGTTTATTAGCCATATATCAGTGTGATTATTACCAATACAAAATCATTCAGTGTGATTATTACCAATGTAAATCTTAGCACAACAGAGCATAAGTGCAATAAATACACCAACACTTTTTGCACTTCGCACTTTAGTTATTACTGTTACTATTTAAGACGTCGTATTGTCTGTACAGTCATATGTGTCCTTTAATGTCCTAAGATGCTTTGTTGATCTTATGTTTATGTTTTTATGTTGATTTTATGTTGATTGTAGAATGTTTTTTTCTGTTACATGTTTGTGTTGTGAAGCAACACTTTGTAGCACAAGACAAATTCATCTCAGGGACAATAAAGTGTATTCTATTCTACTGATTCTGTCATCAACATCTGTTTGCAGGGTGGTTGATTAAGCAGAGTAGTGTATTGTGCACAGAGCATTTTCTAGCTTTTTTTTTTTGTTTCACTCTAAACTATCCAATAAAAGACACAATAGCACAGCGGTTCTCAAAGTGTGGGGCACGTCCCACTGGTGGGGAATAGAGACGTGACAGGTGGGGCGCGCCAAACTGGAGGATATTTTCCTTTTTATGCCTTTATATTTTTATCCAGACATCCCAACTGTCCCGGAAGTTCCGGGAGTCTCCCGCATATTGATAGCGGCTCCTTGACACCCGCAAATGAGATCCAATCTCCCGAAATCTGGAGCAAGACCGCGCACTAGATTAGAGAGTGACTGTGTGTGTGTGTGTGTGTGTGTGTGACTATAAATGCAGCGCGTGTGAGAGCAAACCGTCCTTAGAGATGTGTGTTGCCGCTTATTAGACCGATCACCCCCGGGGGCGACACCAAGTGTAACAGAAATTCCCCTCCACACCCCCACCCCTTTATCAAGACCACACACCCCAGTCACGTCAATAAGCCACTTGATTTCTTTCAAAGAAAACTGGCAGAATACCGTCAACAGGAGACTGGCATGGTAAAAGCTGCATCAGTAAACAGTAAAGAACAGATGGCTTCATATAGAGTGGCATACAGAATTGCACAATGCAAAAAACACACAAACACAATTGCAGAGCAGCTCATTCTCCCTGCTGCTCTAGACATGGTGTCAGTTATGCTTGACGAGACAAGCGCAGCAAAATTAAAAGCTGCCCTCCTGTCCAACGACACAGTTGCGAGACGTATATATGCAACATTTCAAGTGATCTTGAGGAACAACTCATAGAAAAATTAAAAGACAGTCGTTTTGCATTACAAGTGGACGAAGCTACTGACAGCTTGTTCATCTCGTACGTCCGCTTTATGAATGGCGAGTCACTGTGCGAGGATTTGCTGTTTTGCAAATAGGCCTACATAAAAAAATAGAGCCACAGCTGATGAGCTGTTTAAGATCATGGACAGTTAGCCTACCTCAAAGAACACGGCCTTAAATGGGAAAACTGTGTGGGCTTTTGCTCTGATGGCGCACAGACCATGGCAGGGTCAGGAAACGGGCTGCAGGCACTAATAAAGAGGGTTGCGCCAGATGCGCACTGGACGCACTGTGTCATTCACAGGGAAGCGCTCGCGTCAAGGCAGCTCAGCCCTGAACTAAATGAGGTTTTGACAGAAGTTGTGAGCGTGGTAAATTTTATCAAAACCCGACCCCTGAAAGTGCGACTGTTCTCTGCACTTTGTGAGAAAATGGGAGCTGATCACACATCTGTGCTGTTTCACAGTGAAGCAAGGTGGCTCTCCCGGGGAAAAGTGCTGTCGCGCGTCTTTGAGCTCAGGGCAGAGATTCGGATTTCTCTTCTTTTCTTTTTTTAACGGATTGCAAAGTGGCACATTTATTTCTTTTCTATTTTTGAACTTGATACAAATTTTGACACAGCTGCACTTTTATTTTCTTTATTTTTGAACTTGCTGTTATTTGATGTAGCCTAGATAGTTAGTTTGTATTTAGATACAACATGTTACTATAGGCTACTGATACTACTTGTTACTTAAATAAATTGGAACATTTTAAGCTTGTTGCGTATTTCATTAGCATTGCGTTGGGGCGATGGGGGCAGGTGGGGCTTGAAAATTCCCCCTTGTCCAAAGTGGGGAATGACCGAAAAAGTTTGAGAACCACTGCAATACCACAACTTGATCAATGTTACAAAGTGAGTCAATGATTTTGGGGGAACAATTATATATTTATAAAAATTAAACTGATACCATGCAACTTTTGCTGAACTGCAGCCACTGTGACCACCACAAGAGGCACTCTTCAGTTACTTGTTTTACCTTTGTGTGATAAAACGATTGCAATGTTTATCTGTGACATGTTGAAACATACTGTAGCAGTAACAAGAGTAAAGGTGAGGTACACAATAATATCTAATGTTAGGTCAGGTAGCTAACATTAGCCACCATAAGCAACTGCAGCAGTGATACCCCTCAGAATTGAGTAAGGATGTGTTTTAATAATATAATGTATAACTTATTAATCCCACAAGGCGAAATTACAATGTTTTCACTCTGTTGTTATTACACACTGGTCTGAATTACACACACGCCTATACGGAGAGATGTCAGAGTGAGGGGGCTGCCCATGGAAAGGCACCCTGAGCAGTTGGGGGTTTGGTGCCTTGCTCAAGAGCACCTTGGCAGTGCCCAGGAGGTGAACTGGCACCTCTCCAGCTACCAGTCCACCACCATACTTTTGGTCAGTATGGGGACTTGAACCTGCAACCCTCTGGTTCCCAACCCAATTCCCTACTGACTGAGCTACTGCCACCCCACTTTTCTTTTCTAAAAGGGGGATTGTGTTATTTCATTTTTCAAAAGTCACCTAGTCTTGCTTGCTTTTGGCTGCTTGGACGTATATGTTGACAAATATTATTTACTCCATCAGGAACGTATGTGATGCACGTGTCAGCGTTCGACGGTGACGACAACACCACAGCTAATGGAATGGTGCGCTATCGAATCCTGTCCCAGATGCCACACACCCCCATCCCGAACATGTTCACCATCAACAGTGAAACTGGAGATATTGTGACTGTGGCACCTGGTCTCGATCGAGAGGTTGGTCTTTTCTGTCCCAAAGCATTCACAATTCACGTTTAATGTTTTACAGAGATAAAATCATGCAAATCTGTGAACAATTGAGAAGTATCCACACAGTCTGAATGAAATATAGCTGGCAAGATGATACACCTTTATCTTTGTTTATGGATCACAGTTTCTATCTAACAGCATTTACTGTGATGACACTCTGAGATGCGACTTTCAAATGTTATTTGGCCATTTGTCATCACACACACACACACACACACACACACAGATCTTGCATTTTTACAGTAAATTGCCTTCTTCTGCGGTCACCTTGTTTATGGAGCTATAAAGTTGTGACAAGATCCAAATGTGTTTATTCTCGCAACATGGATGTGCCAGTGACAACTCTGCAAAGAAATCTCCGAGACAGATCATCCTCCCAAACTGTCACCAGTGACAGACCTATTAACAACACATCACGCTGCAGTGGGCTGCTCACGTTGTGTTGTGTGTGTGTGTGTGTGTGTGTGTATGTGTGTATGTGTGGTAAATATAAAGTGGAAATATCTGAGATAGAATGCCCTTGACACCTGTCAGACAAACACAAAAGCCCATATAATCACATCTACACTCGATAAAACACAGGCAATTGAGGGGGGGGGAGAACACTGAAGGGAGCAATTGAACAAAAACAGAGCTGGGCAGACGGGGTATTACAATAAGTTGGGAGGAAGTGAGTGTGAATTTGGCAATGAAATAGGATGATGGAGACAGAGAAGCAGGATGAGGCATGAGGGTGCCAAAGGGAGTGGGAGAGAGGTATGAGTAGAACATGGAGTCAAAATGTCTCAGCTGAACTGCTGCTTATTTTTACCCTGTTTTCTTCTGTTACTGCTAATCCAGCCAGTCTAATGTAGGACTAAACTCATACCCTCACTATACACACAAGCATGTTTGTACAACTATACTTGTGAAGAGCAATACAGACATAATTCATCCCAAGCACTTAACTTTTACTAACCTATATTTACCCAAGGGCTCTAAGTGATACTACACTAAGAGCTCTCTTTTTCAGGAACACCCTGCTCACCGTCACTGCGTTACACACATTCACACCTGGAAGAAGCCCAGTACAACGTCAATGTGATCTGTTGGCCACTGAGCATCTCCAGGCACCTCACTGGGGATATTGAGGGAGGGGCAAGCACTGCCCTTTCACTTTCACCAGCCAAATAAAGATCCTATTCACACTTGGCCTTAATATGCAATCTATATCAGGCTATGTTATCTGTATAAGGAGAAATAAATTGTACTGTAAGTAGTTTTTAAAACAATTAGTTAATTCATTGATCAACAGACAAATATGTGAGGATTATTTGCTTTTCTCTGTTACAGTATATCATTATACGTGGAATATCTTTGGGTTTTGGACTGTTGCTCAGACAAAACAAGTAATTTGAAGATGTGGCCTAGGCTTCGAGAACATGTGATGGCCTCTACCTGTCCACATGTCGAAGTGAACTTGGGCAGGCCAGCGTCTTGTGTGGCAGCTCCATCACCAGCGGCCAGTGGGACGCGCCATGTTGATAAATCGCAAGCTCTGCCTATATAATTTGATATTAACTGATCACAATGAGGCGGAGAATCGAGATAACGAGCATGTTTTTTGTTTAATACTGGGTGTAAATGCAAAGGTACGCGGTCACATGACGCATCCAGATAACGTGTCTACGTTGCATTGTGTAAATGGGGTGGAGAAAGTGGAAGAGTGGTTACACATCTGCTTCTCTAACCTTGTCTAACCATCACGACTACATGCCTAACCCCAACCCGGAAGCTAATCTTAGCCTAAAGCTAATTCTAACTTTAAGACCAGGTCTTAGCAATCAAACAGCCCTTTGAAGAAGTGAGGACCAGTTAAGATGTCTTCACTTTCCAAAAATGCCTTCACTCTCAAGATCTAAATCTTAAATTGGTCCACACAAAGACAGATGTAAAAGAGCATAATACACTCATACACACCATATGTGCACAGACAAGTACATGGATATATTTCTCTACATTGTGTTATAAAGCAGATAAGAAGTCTCAAACCTTGCAGGAAAAAAATTGCAGCTTTTGTATTGTTCATAAACTTCACAGAAAGATGCTACACAGCACACTGTGGTGCTTCCATGGTCCACTTTTAGTCAGCACTTTGGCCCTTTGAAACTTTGAAAGTTTCTGCATCTCCCTTCCTTTCTTGGGCTGGCGTGTTGGAGATATTAGGTGCTACAAAAAAACAACACAAGCATCTATTTTTGGTAGTCCTCCCTTGGGCCTTGGCTGCATCCCCCGCTGTCTCTTATCCTCTCCTCTGTTCTTCACTTTTGAAATGTTTTCTTCCTCTCCTTTATAAACTCCCACACTGGTTCTCTTTTAAAGGTTTCCACTGGTCTGCAGTGGACTTTCAACTGTCACTTTTTGTTGACAGTAACAGGCCTCAGTCCTCTAGAGGAAGCTGGGTATGCTGCAGTGTTGTTGCAATGCTGAGAGGTTCAGGGAAGCTCTACATAATTACTCCCTTGTCTAATTAGTGAGAGTGTTGTGTACACGCTGTACATTGGCTGATGGAACAGCCAGGCAAGCACTGCCTCTGAACAGTATATGGAGAAAGAGACGTGGTGTGTGTGTGTGTGTGTGTGTGTGTGTGTGTGTGTGTGTGTGTGTGTGTGTGTGTGTGTGTGTGTGTGTGTGTGTGTGTCTTTGTGTGTACGTACAGGTGTTAATGAGAGTGTGTGTACAAGGTTGGAGTTCAGCATCTCATCTAGCATCAAGATGAGAGGAACTGAGAGGAGCTGTCTAATCCTCCTGATGTGGAGTCCTGGCCTAATTGGGATATTTACTCGGTAATTAGCAGGTGAGAGAGACACTGGGAATGTAATTGGGAATCTCACTGACGGGACACATTACCCAGACATTCGGCTCCCGGGCTCCATACTTCCTGCAGCCCATTAACTGCACCGTGGGACAGAAGAAGAGACAGAGGATGCTGGCAAAGAGAGGGAGTGAAGTACAACAAAAACAAATGAGAGAACCATATTTCAGCTTCGTCATTTCAAAAGATTAAATGGAATTTATCATTCCCTCATGTTATTGCTCCATAGATAGTCTATTAATCTCTGTCATTTGGATCATTGTCTTCACATATGTCCATCGGTGGCACTGGATAACATCTTTGATGACATACCCATGGGGAGGCTTCACAGTGCAGCCTTCAGACAGTGTGAAGTCTGGAAACGTTCTGCTGAGGAGGTTTCAACTAAGACCATGGACAGCTCCTATAGAAGAGAACACAAGCTCAGCTTTTTCTTTCCTCTGGGAGCCAACTCCGTGGCTTTTGCTGTAGACTGGAGGAAGAGAAAGCTTTTTGCAGATAAATAACTGCACAATCTGTTTTTTTCTGACTTTTTACAGAAAGTGTCCCAGTATACAATCATTGTGCAGGCCACGGACATGGAGGGCAACCTGAACTTTGGGCTTTCCAACACAGCCACTGCCATAATCACTGTCACCGACATCAACGACAACCCTCCCATGCTGACATCCAGAACTGTGAGTTGCTACAAATAAGAGGGGTGGGGAAAGGGTAACAATTTGGAGGTGGACAGGCTTCTGGGTTCAAAGAAGAGGGTGGAAATGATTAGTATGTTGGAGTAAAAGAAATAGAAAAGGCTAGACAGTGACAGACATTAAAGAAGAGAGGGAAAGAGGAGGATATGGAAAAGAGAATGAAAAGGGAGGGAGGGATGGAATAAGGAAAGGAGGAAGGAAATGACGTTGAACGTTGTTATGTCCTTACAAAGGGAGATTTACACAAGGACAGTGAAGGACAGCTATGAAGTGCAAAGGGTACTTACTTTGTAAAGGATGCACACACACACACACACACACACACACACACACACACACACACAAGGAAAAAATAGTCAATATTATTTTATATATGACTTTCATCAGCTAGAAAACTAAAGCCAGCAAATCGTTAATGATTGTTGTCGTAATAGTGATATTTAAAATGATGATTACATTACAGAAGGACATTATTGAGAGCGAGGTAAAAATTAAAAGTCCAAAGTAATGTGCTGTATGTAATGTATCAATGTAGCGTAATTCAGCAACATCATCACTAAGTTACTGTAATAATAAGTGAATAAGTTACTTAAATTTATCCCACTCTGTCTTGACTTAATCTTTACTCTAGTCGTTTCTCTCAGTGCTGTTAAATGTTTAGATATGCAGGTGGAACGGCTGAGGTGGCAGCGATATTTCTCACTGGCTGATGGAAAGTGAAAAATAATTCTGAGCTATTATTTGGATGGTTTTTAATTAAAGTCATTAAAGAGTCACAGTTTTATTTGATGTGGAAGAGACATGTATTTGTTTAGAGGTAAAGATGGTCAAAAGTGGAGTTGGTGTGACTGCATTCCAGTTGCATGTTATGATGAAAATTGTTTCGAGGTGTCAGTTTGGCTTCAGGTGTCAGAATTATTCAGTATGTGTACTTTGCTATCAGCAGTGATGAGAGCACGGGCCTATTGGGTAGATAAGGTGCTTAGCTCTGCAACTGCAGGCAAAGCGGCTGAGGCGGTATCATCACTACAGTACAGACTCAGCTCTTTGAGGTGGTAGCAAAAGAGTTAGCATTAGCATTTGCCCTGGGGGGTATTAAGACCCTTATGATGATGAGTTAGCGCTGGCGGTAAGCATGTGTCAGCCGTAGAGATCATCAGAGAGCTGCTACATCACACACAGCAGGAAATGTATAGAGAGGGGGCAGAAGGAAGAAAAAAGATACACACAAAGGAGATGGTGAGCAAAAAGAGAACAAAGAGGGAGGAGGAGTTGATGAGTGGACCACCATGTAAAGTCCAAGACGAAAAAATGGAAAAGGTGATGAGAGAATGATGGGGAGAGGAGAAAAAAATGAAGGATTATTTGGTCACAGGAGCTATTTTCTACAGCGGCAGTGATAAAGCATAGACGTGCCTCGTTGTAAATCAAAGGCCTTTCCTGACTCGGCATCCTCCTCTGATTTAGGATTCTCTATGGCGGCATATTGATGATAGTGGCCAGTAATAAATTGATATTCTCTAACTGTATTCCACCATGTTTAAGTGCATTTCCATCATCGCCACAGAGGGAAGTTAATACTATCATGGGTATTGATGATAAACTTTAGTGGAGGTTTTGGAGCCACGATGAGCAGAACACTTTTACCCACTACCTTCATAAATCAACCATTTTAGTGGTGGGATAACATAAAAGCCATTTTGTTGAGAATGCGGGCCATTATGCAAATATTTAGTATTTGCAATAAACTCCATAGATCTTTCAACGTGTCCCAGAAATATAAAGTTTGATATAAAGTTTGGGGAATCTGTCTTTAATGTTGATTATTAAAATTTCATCACGCCTATCAGAGGCTGCCCTATTTTTCAAGGCAGCAAAGGGTGGTGCATGTGTACAGTTGTGAAGGCTTTGGGTGCTTATTTCGATGTTGCGTACATCCTTTCCATTATTTCTGTGATGCAGATAGATGAGATAAAATTAAAAAAAGTAATTTATCTCTTTTTTGTTTCCGCATACAGTACTGCAACGACAACTGTATCTCACATGGAATAGGATGTTCTGTAGTTACGTGTAGAGAGACCTACACCCATGGCCTACTTCCTTTACCATCCTCACAAAGTTCCTATGATGAAGTTCCCTGTCACTTCTCCTCTCACCTCTTTTTACCTCCTTTAGTCTTTTCTCACTGCCAAAATAATGACAGAAAGGTGAGAGTGTTGGCAAGAGGTGTTTTGTCAAGTGCTGGGAGAAAGCCAACTGCACTCTGTGCCAATCACAATCAAATTGTTTACACCTCCTTTCCTTTAGTCCAGGAGTTGGGGACAAGATACAGTATCTTAGAAAGAAAAACTTGATCAAAGAAAATCTCTGCTGAAAGACACCACAGAAGGAAGAAAAAAAAATTCACTTTAAATTCTCATTTGAAAGTTAAAGGTTCAGTTGGTAACATTTTGTCATATTTGCTAAAACTGTTGCTATATCCTGACAGTAGCGAATGAGACAGATAATCTGTGAAAAAATTTCATTTTGCATTTCATCAGAATACAGCATTGAAAATCTGATTAGAAATATAGGAAATATTGGATAGGATAGAACAACAGAATGTAATTCTGCTAAATAAAACAAATAACATTCATTATTAATTTCATTTGTTTTCATTTTGAAAAAATTGTATATCCGAATACATTACACATTTTAGGCTCAGTCTCCCTTTAAAAAAACAAACATTCCAGTGCTACTTCCATGGTATCAGAATTTTGGATAGTCATCATGGAAATATTAATTGGTCATGTGACAAGGGCTAGTAAGATTGGCAGAACAGGCAGCCAAGTGACAGTGCTCTGATCCAATGGAAATCACATTTCACCCCTTGCTCCCCTTTTAGCCCTGCCCCTGTTCATGACTGCTACTTAACTTTGTTTAAATTGTCAAACTAGAAATCACTGCCAAGTTTGACAGTTTGATCGCAGTTCAGGACCAGTCATGATTGGTTGTTTACAGTATCTTTACGTGCGGTAGAAACTTGCAAATGCCATAAGGAGCACTAGGAGGAGGCAGAGTAATGCCATTTTTTTTTCCTTCTACAGATTATCTTTCTCACGTTGTACTGTCAGGATATTGTGACAGTTTGAGCAAATATGACAACATGTTTTTTTTATAGGGGTTACCTACTGAACATTTAACTCTTTAATGCAACCTAAATACTCAGCAGAGAAATGCTATTTTGTCCTAAATGCTTACATCCACTGCAGTCCACAATTATTTATTTGCTTTATTTTTGTATGTTGAACGGCATTTAATACTACAGTATCTAAATCAGATCAAATATTCAAAAGGTTAGAGTTCAAGCATGTTCTGAACACTTTACCATTGCATTTTGAAAGCACAGATGATTTAATTTCAGTGATTGGAGGGTATTTACTGCTAAATTCTATAGGACTCATAGTTGACTTCCTGTGCCTCCTGAAGTTGGTATTTGCACATCTTGTAAGTTTTGCCATTACTTGCAGTGACCTGTCTAAAAATTAATTAGCTAAGTGATTGTACTGATGATATACTTTTATGTGTAGCGAACTAAAAAAAAACTGCCATGCCATGTAAGACTTCCAATGGGAAAAATAAACAAGACTTATTACTCAAGCTCTAGATGCTTCAAGTAACCCCACCCACCCTATAAAGAGCTAATGAGAGAAGAAATCTTAAACTGGGGTATTGATAATAAGAGTTGTGGTGGACCCATCAAAGTCTTCCATCATGTCTGGTTAACCCTTGTCCTTACTTGTTACTGTGCTGCTGCTGTTGCAGCGAAAGAAGATGCTCAAGGGCCCTTAGGAGCTCAAAAGCCATCTCTGAAGTTTGATTTTATTGAATTGGCATCAGGGAGTCCCTGAACCAAACCACAGTAATAAACCGCTTAAGCACACACATACACACACTTAGTCTGACACAAACGTACGACAGCCTGCCTACTTATCCAATGCAGGCAGTGCATCAGGACCACCCAGACTTGTCTGTTGTCTTAAGAATGTCATTGAGTCTCTGAACAGCTCTCCAGACGCAGCCCCCTAATCTGCCCGCTGCTGTCGGCTGTTTGCTGGGTGATGAGAGGGTTGCCAGGCAGGGTATTATGGTCTGTTTGAGTGTTTGGTCTGGGGCTTTGCTCTTTGATATCCTACACTCACATAAGCGGCTCAGTGGCTCTTCCACGCCTGTTACCCATGGTGACACGGTAACCGTATGATGCTACATGCCTGTTGCCTCCAGATGAGGTGAAGACACAGCAACATGCTCACCTTCTGACTCCACGTCATTGGTTACGAGTTGATGGGTTGTCCGTGTAGGTGGGGTTGCGGTCGAATTGTGTTTTACAGCGTAGCGGTGCAGTCGTTGCTATTGTTGGTTCGTCTTTGTGGGCTTTATCCCCTGAGCCTGTACAGCTTTGATCAATCCCCACCATAACAGACATATGACAGACAGTGGCTCACTCCTCATCAGGCTTATCAGGACAATGCACATGTGTTTGTACAGCAAGGGGACAACTAAAAGCCAGTCATATACACTCAAACAGCTGTTTTAACCCTCCCCGCTTCTGGCTTCTTTCTGTTCATCCATTATTTTCTCCTTTGTCACTCTGGCTTTCAAATAAATAAAATATTTTTGCTTGTTAAGGATGGGTGCTGGGAATGCAGAAAAAGCACTGGAACTGGAACAACACCCCTGTGTGTATGTGCTTGCTGGTGTGAAACTTTAAACTGCTTTACTGCTTGTTTACTACTCAGCTGTGGTAAAAGTGAGATCATTAAACATACTCTACCTTAAAACCTGAAAGGAGGACTGGCTCTATAAAGACAAAAATGGAAATGAGAGATAGGCACTTTTTTTGTAGACATTGCCACATTTAAATGGCTCAATGGATCCCAAAAGACCTCAGCTACAGTCCCAATAAAGATATACTGAAGCAACAGATCACAAAGTAACATTTTACTTTCTGCAGTTTTCCGGTGAGGTCCCAGAGAACCGAGTGGATCTTGTGGTGGCTAATCTGACGGTGATAGATGCTGACCAGCCTCACTCGCCAAACTGGAACACCATCTACAGGATCATCAGTGGAGACCCATCTGGGCATTTCACTATCCGCACTGACCCTGTCACCAACGATGGCATGGTCACCGTGGTGAAGGTAAGACGACAGCCTGTCAGAACATGGTCATCTTAAAACTGTCATCTCCTTTTCTGTGCTGACTGTCCGATCCCCTCTAGATTCAAGCACAAGCAATAATAATAGACTACAGGGTTAAATGGTAAATCATGTTTTTTGCCTTTCATATGCCCCCTTATGTCCAAATGAGAGATTGGAGGCCTCTACGGCCTTTAGAAACAGCTCATACACTCACACAGAGACTTAAACACTGGCTGGCCACTGTAGCAAATTAGGTATTGATTTCTCAATTACAAAGGCAACGGTTTTCATACACTCATAATGTTCTAGCTGCTGTGGTAAACTACAGCAACAAAACTATGTCTTGTAACAACCGGGTGTGTTTCTGTTCAACCTCTAAGATGGAGGTTGTCGAGAGGTTTTTAACCCATTTGCAGAAAAAAATACAGGAAATAGACAACAGAATAAAACTCTGTAGTATGATATTCAGCTTATATTCTGTGTGTAAAGTGTGTAGATGTGTGTCTTGTTGAATGCCCTTTAGCATTTGGATTTCTGTGTTCATCCATGAGTGGCTCACTATAAATGTGCTTATCATGTCGCATGTAGAAATAACTTATTTATTCGTGTGACCCTGAGGACCCAGAGGTATTCTCCTCGTGCATCTGACTCCTCCAAATCACATCTCACATCCTACAATAATGTTTAGAAAATAGCAATAACATCACCCCGTAATTCCCACAGCACCCTGAGCAATGAGCATTGGCATTTTGCTTCTCTTCATTATCTCTAGATGACTGCCTTTTATAATCCCTTCCTCTCACTCCCTGGTGTAAAATTCAGCAGCCACGCGGGTAGCCGTGAGCTTTTATAGAGACCCATGGGAGGTTATCAGGAAATCATAAAATAAGAGACAGGACACCCCCTGGGAAGAAACGAGAAACAGACCGTCTCAACAAGTAAACAGAGGGGCTTTAGCTTGCTCTGAGAAAAGGGAGCCGGAATGGTTCACATCAGACTCAATATAGGTAAAGTCAAGAAGCCATAAGAAGGCGCTACCTTGGCGTTCCTATTTTTACCAAGGCATCTGCGGCTGCTAGTATAGACACATTGGATCACAGTGACACCCAGTTATTTGGCAATCTCTCACAAGGGACCTGGGCTCCTCTGTAAACAAGGGCTGAGTTCTTAACCAGAACATGTCACACATTTATGCTGCTCTCTGGGGAGTTTGCCACACGGTAGAGCCAGTAAACAAACAAGCATGCATGAAAATACACAAACACAGCCACTTGGTTCGAATGAGTCATTACAATATGTAAATCCCAGCTTATGATAAACAGGAAAGATGACAAGGGAAGTGGAGAGGAGGAGGGAAGAGAGGTGAGGACAGATTTCCGAGGAGTGGAAGGTGCAGACTCAGAGAAGACGAGGGGGTGGGAAGTTAGAGTCCGGCGGTACAAATTAAGTAAGAGGGAAAGAGAGGAACGAGTGAAGCGATACAGAGGAGATGTAAGATGTGATGGCTCATGGGCAAAAGATGGAAGCTGTGTTGTTGACCTCTCACCCCTCTGGCTTCCCTCAGGGTGTGTGTCTAAGTGTGTATGCGTGTTTTAGCTAGCCTACAGCTATACTCTCGACCCCCCTGTGCTCTGAATACCACTGGCTGTTGATCAAAGAGCCTTGAGCGTGGTTTGCCTGTAAATGGGTTCCCAGTGCACCAATGGGCTCAGACACCAATACACACTTATGTGCTTGTATTTACTTGTATCTACGTGCATACTGCAAACACATACAAACTGTAACACCAACTAACACACACACAAACACACACTCTAGTGCCCTTGTCAACCATGCTGCCTGATTAAGAATTATTTTTTTTATATCAGCAGAGCTGTGCTGCCACACTGTCCACTGATAACACTCCGCCAATGCAACATACAGATGTGCTCAAAATCATTAACATCACCATCAAACACCACAGACACTAGCCTTCGGCAGTAATCATCACCCGCCTATTTAGAAATGTGCCAGCAGGACCTACCAACACTGTATTTGTTCTCTTTTTTTATTTCCCTGCTTGTTGTTGTTGTCATTTGAACCTGATCGTGTAGTCTTCATTAGGAGAGCACGGAACTGTCACTCTGGTTTTGGCTCAGCTGGTAAAAAACCCTGTAGAGTACACACACACACACACACACACACACACACACACACTTAAAAGGCAGAGCCATGACAGTATCCTATGAATAGTCTAAGCCCTGCTGCTTCTTCTCAGTGTGTGTGTGTGTGTGTGTTTAGAGACAATATGGGTCCAATTCATCAGGGGAACACTAGACACGGCATCTGTTCATTTATTATGTCCTTTATCATCAACAAGGTTCAACGCATATTCCCCAGCCACAAAAGAGAAATGTTGACAGGAGTTTTCACATTATATTCAGCGTAATATATGCTTCAATACTTGACATGGTTTGCTCATAAAAAGTAATGATAATACTACTAATAATACTAATAATAATCACTGACTGTAAGATGAGAAAAGGCTCTATTTTTTACCTGTAAATTAATAATTAAGAATGTAGCTTCAAGTAAAGAATATTTATTTTGACATAAAGATGAATCTATTTTCCCACTGAAAAAGTAAGATAAAATTATATATACACAGGAGGGCATGATAAATAAAGTCCAGAACAATGATAACTCTGCAATAAATACCATTTAAAGATATAAAGTTTAAATGTCCAATTTCTGTTCAGACTGTCACAGACGTGGTTTTTCATTCTGTGATATTTTGTGAGGCTTCAATAGGAGATGGGGTTGTACTGGATTGTATTAAAAGGTGTTCATGTTATTGTGTCTATTCGCTGTATAATTACAGTATATGCAGATTTTTTCCATTTGGAGAATCTTGTAACAAAATATGTGAAACTGACCAAGTGAAATTCTAACAAAGAAGCACAAATGTACTAGACTGACAAGCCAGACCCACATCAAGATGTTGGGTCTGAGAACTCACCATGGCAGGGCTCAATCCGAGGGGCGGGATAAACGGTTGTCTTTCAAATTCCCTCTGCACTCATAGCCAACCAGAGCAATGCTAGTTGATAGATTAAACTTTTGCCATATCCGGTCGGCAAAACTCCGAACACATCTTCCTTTTTTAAGAATGACTTCAGTGCTTAACTCCAAGTCTTCCAGAGTTGCGGCCAAAGGCGATTCGAAAGACCGCTGTTCACCAGCAGCAGCAGCCATCTTCTTTGTTTTTAAGTAGCAGGGAATTCACGCGGAACCGTCGCAACTCTGCCGTCCTTATGTTAAGCCCGCCCACTAACTCTATACACGATGTGAATGGCCTGACCAGAGTTTGGTTTTTCCAGCTCGCAAGCCAACGGAGAGTTGCTAGACTGACCCTGGCTGCAAATTACATTTGCTGCCGCTAGGGTGCGTCTAGATTTCTATGTGTCCAGATTTCTGTAGTGTTAAAATATAAAGGTTATTGGTGAAACATTGCTGTTTCCATTTATAAGTGATTTTTTTCTTATACGACAGGCTTAAAGTTTTTTGTCATACCTTGACAGTTTCGACTGCTGACTCTGCAGTCATTTTCAGAAGCATCATGTGATGTTGCTGTGACATCTACTGTGGGTGTGATATATTTAGTTTGTGTCATTCCACCTGTGTGATGGAATGATGCTGTGCCTCCCCGCCGTCCAACGATCCCCCACAGTAGACGTCACAGCAACATCACATGACGCTTCTGAAGATGACTGCAGAGTCAGCAGTCGAAACTGTCAAGGTATATATCAAAAAACTTTAAGCCTATTGTATGAGAAAAAATCACTTATAAATTTAAGTAGTAGGCTAAATGAACTTGTTTGGATTATTGCTGTTTCCAGCCAATACTGAAATCCAGCATTGGCTGTTTACAAAAAAAAATCAGCTTGAATTCCGTTAAACTTTCTCTTCTCGCACACTGTCATTATCTTCCTTCCTTACTTCAGCCAGTAGACTTTGAGATGAATCGTGCCTTCATGCTGACGGTGGTGGTGTCCAACCAGGCCCACCTAGCCAGTGGCATCCAGTCCTCTCTCGAGTCCACAGCTGGGGTCACCATATCTGTCCAGGATGTCAACGAACCCCCTTACTTCCCCACGAACCCAAAACACATCCGCTTTGAGGAGGGCGTCCCTGCTGGCACCAGCCTGACCACCTTCTCAGCCTCCGATCCCGACCGACTACAGATGCAGCAGACAATCAGGTATTGAGTTACCACAATAAATCTGACTACAGAATGGGCTAATTCTAACATTTTAATAGCATGCAATTAGTTTAAATTTATTCTGGTGCAAAATCATTTAGATCGTAATACTTAAGTTCTATTACATATGAAAAGTCTCTAGACCCAGGAAAGTAATGCTTAATTGAAGTCTGGCTAGCTGCATTGTAAGTAAAAGCCTGGCAGAAATCCCTCCATATGCACTTACAGCATGCTTAAAAGAATCTTGGATAGGTTCCATGTCAGTAGTTAGGGGTCAAAGTTCAATAAGGGGACTATATTTTGGCATCACCTATCTCTCAAAGTCTTACTGTGCGAAGTTTATGAGACACTGGAGAACTCTTAGTAAGGAGGGTAAGGTTAATAGGGAGCAACAGCCTCTGGGGTAATCAGAAGACATTGCATGTGCATTCTGTAGATTTCATGAGCACATACATGCAGGTGCACACGCACAAGCAGCGAGAGAGAAAGAGAACAGGATGGAGGGAGGGGCAGAGAATAAAAAGAACAGCTGGCTCGAGCCCAAATGCCTGACACAGCATTATGTCCACCTGCAGTGTTCTTTCTCTGCGCTAAGCCTCCCTGGATTTTAAATGTAAACCAACCTTTAAATGACCAGAAGGCCTTTCGTCAGTCCTGCTGTCAACTTGACAGTAGCAGTGACTGCATTATGGCCTTTCAAACTTAGAGGTAATCTATTAAGTACACTTTGCTATGTATTGATATTGCAAAGAGAAATCTTTAGATTATGTGTGTTTCCACTCATGGACACATGAAGAATGTCCTTATAGATTACAGTAAGTGTACTGGTGTAATTTATAACCGGCACAGTATAGTGCAGCAATTGAGTTAATAACACGGCAGTGGCATTAATACCACCTCCTTCCAACCCCTTACACTCCAACAGCCCCTTCCTTCCCATTTTCTCTGAGGAAAAGATCTAAACAAATTTCCCAGCAAATGAGAGTAAATTGGGTGAACATTATAATTTAGGAAGACTCCAAAAGTCACCAGCTGGGCTCTCTCTCTCTCTCTCTCTCTCTCTCTCTCTCTCTCTCTCTCTCTCTCTCTCGCATATCTCAAAACCCCATCAATCCAGTAGTTCGCTGACATATCTTTGCATGGGGGGTACATTAAGATATGACACCACAGTTTGTGTTATGCATAATTTATGGCTTATGTCTTTGCATATGACAAAGAGCTGTATGTCTTTGTAAATGGATGGTGGAGAGACAAGGAGAAGATTTAGAGGGAGCCGTAAAAGTCGAAAGTAAGGTGAAAAAAGACCTAAGGGATTGTGGAGGGAGGCGGAAAGAAGCTGAGGATGGTGAGCTGACACCAGGTCAAGGTTTGAATTTGAGAGGTGCTTATCAAAGGAGGGACAGACTGACAGTGTCCTGTTGGGATTGGGGAGGAGGCAATGTGAACAGGAGCAGAGGCATCATGCATCACCTGTCAGACACCCGACCAGTAAGGTCGAGACATGGGACTGGAGACACTGGCATAAATGATTACCCAAACCTCCTTGGCTAAGCTTGAGACATGTATTTTTCATCCTCAGGGTCGGGGGTTTGAAAAATAAATGTCATACCCCTCCCTGCTGCTTGCTAAGATCACTGACCTGCCAGGCCTAATCATACATCCAGCTATACTCACACACCAACCAACTGAACCATATGAGAGAAACCTTCAGGTAGAGGAGCTCGGGAAAGCATTTAAAATAAGCCACAGGAAGATATAATTACTTTCACACAAAATATAACATTCAAGCCAGATTATTTTTAAATCCAGAGTAAGCACTAGAGTAGACAAGGACTGTTTACCTTTCCAAGAAAACCAAAAACTGCCAGAGCACTTCATTAAAAAGTTAGAGATGGGGACTGCCAATTGTCCACAATAATGTTGTTGACAGTTGGGATTTGTAAAGAAAAAACACAGTTTTTACAATCATCATTCTAATGGCCAGAGTAGCCCTATTGTTTACTGAGCGCTATCAGAAAAAGTGAAGTGAAAGTGATTGAAAGCCAACTGCATGCTGACCTTAACTTTTCTGGAGTTTACCTTAAGAATAGAGCTAATAATGCAGTGGATTGCCTATTCAGTGTGTCGGAAATTAGCTTGGCTGTAAAGACTGTTCATTCAGGGCTTTATTTGCTTCATATAAAGTTTATTACATCTGCACTGAGGGCTGTTTAGGAGACTTAATTAAAGTGTGGTGGTGGACAGAGCACTCTGCTTTGTGAACAAACCTTTTTGTTTAGGCTTTTATCATCAGAGAGCATGCAGCCACACAGGAAAGAATAGGTTCTGTGGTATTTTATAGCCCATTATGGAGGAAAAAAACTCTTGCTCTCACACACTATATTCTACACTCTCCGTTTCCCCCATTTGTCTCTGTTATTTATTTTAAAGGGTAGGTTAATCCAAATTACCAAAAAAAAAACTTGTCTTCTAGTGTTATAGCCATGCAGATAATTTTGGTTTTATTTCCAGGTTTTGAGATATCACCAAAGATTTTTTTGCTTCCACTCCAACACAGTGGAGGTAAATGGAATTAATTTTGTGTTGCTCATATTTAAAGAAATAGTGGGAAATGCAGTTATGCATTTTTTTTGCTGAAAGTTAGATGAGTAAATAGATACCACTCTCATGTCTGTATGCTAAATATGAAGCTGGAGCCAGCAAATAATTAGCTTAGCATAAAGAATGGAAGCAAGGGGAAACGGCTAGCCTGGGTCTGTCAAGAGATTAAAGAAAGCTGACACCTGTAAAGCTAATGAACACATTATATGTAGTTTTTTGTTATTATTTTTTTGTACACAAACCGAAGTGCAAGGACAGCATGTTGTGGTTTTAGGGGACTTGTGCCAGGCTATTTCTTGGCCGAGACCAGTGACTTGTCACTGTGAGGTTGCCAGGCCATTAGCAGACTCCAGGACTCCAGGCTGCTGTTTGTGAACGGATAAGACACACAAGATACAGTATGTTGTGTTAATCAGTGAATCTTATTTTAACTTTGGACAGAGCCATGCTCTCATCTTAATGCTAAGCTAATCATCTGCTGACTCTAGCTTCATATTTAGCATACATAGATGAATGTGCTATCAATCTTTTTATCTAACAGTTGAAAAGAAAGCGTATTTCCCAAAATTTCACACTATTCATTTAATACATTTATAGCATGTTTTTTTCCATGTTTAAATACCCTTTAATTTCTGTCTGCTCAGTAAAAATGGCCCTCGTTTTTCTGCCCTCCACTGGAAAGACAAAAATAAAAAAGAAATGTTCTCTCAGCCCAGATGGAGAGACTCAGTTTGGCATGGCAAAGCCAATAGAGATGCAGTTAGACACAGAATAGCAGTAAGTATCAATTAGTCCTAATGAGAATATTAAAACCAGATCATACAGCCATGCTGCTACTTCTGAATGTTACCTCTCCCTGTCTCTTTTCCCCTCCCACCCATTACTGATCATATTCCTCACTCTTTTATCCCACCCTCCCACTGTGATGGACTCACTGTAGAACTGGTGGTGATTTCACAGTCTGCCAGTTAGTGGCGGTGGGCTTGGCTAGCCTGTGTGAAACCGTCTAGAGTGTGGGAATGTCATCTCTGTGATCCCCTTCCCCGCACTGCGCTACGCCTGGGATCATGCCCACTGCCTGCTGGGAAAATCCCACCTCCCTAACTGCAGGAAAGAGATTATACTCTCTGTCCAACAACCCCCCGCCCCCACCCCTTCTTACCACCACCTACCCCTCCAAGCTTTCCCTCTCCTCCATGTAAATAGAAATGTACTTGCAGTATTTAACCGAACGCAAATAAATAAGTGGGCTGTAGACTGACAATAAATACACTACAATTGAATAAATATTAAAGCAAGGTTAAGGTCAATTCCATTTTCATTTTGAATGGATTTAAAAGCTAGAAGTGTTTGTCATATAACATGGCCTTATTGCTCAAACTGACATTCAGTAAATTAAATCAAATTGATGTATCAACCTTGTTGTGTGAGGCCAAGGTGTCACATGTCCACAGACCTTGTTTCACACACACAAGCGAGATTGCAGCCAAGCGAGGAGGTGACAGTTGATGAACTCTGCATCACAGAGGGAATGAGACGAGGATGAGAAGATACAGACAGGGATAAGAAAATGTATGAATACAAAAGCACAGCAAGATGAGGTGAGGCGGCTTGGGCTGAGAGAGATCTGATAGAATTGAAAGTGTGGAACGAGCTGGAAGCAACAAATGCCCGAGACACAAGAACAGTTAGATCAGAGTGAGATTGGGATTCAATCCTGGAGATGATCCCCTGTTCGTTCCCTGCCCTATATCCCAGGGGATGTCACCACCTGCTGATCCACTTTCCTGTTTGACGATCAACACCAAAATCCTATCATCCTGTCTCCACCCTATGCACAGCTTCCCCATACACACACCATGACATTTGCAAACATACAAGCACTACACTAAAACATGCATGTGTATAACCCTGACTGGCAGTTCAGCCCTCCCCAGCATAAGCAAACACTTCATGGAATATGCATAGCAACATACAGGCAGTTGCAGCAGTGCTTAACTAGGAAGGTAATTGACTTCAATGCCTTGTACACAGGAGTGAAAAATTAGGTGAAATTGACTGTAGGCTGCAGGCTCTGGAGGAGAAGTCAATGAAGAATTAAACTGTGCAAGGTCAGGCTTTTGTGATTTTGTGAGTGTGTGTATGTGCAGGCAATCTTTGTATGCACAGACGCAAGAGAACATTTTGAATTGCTTGTAAACACGGAAACGCTAGCGCTAACTTCTCCATCGATTTGTCCTTGTGTGTCTTTAGGTATTCAAAGCTGAACGATCCTGCAGACTGGTTGTCCATCAACAGAACCAATGGTCAGATTGTAACCACTGCAATGCTCGACCGGGAGTCTATCTATGTCAAAAACAATATATATGAAGCCACATTCCTGGCAACAGACAATGGTAAGAGCCTCTTTTAATGTTTATCAGTGAGCGTTTTTTATTTAATATCAGAGTGATCAAGGTTGCTGCTTCCCAAGTGCCATTTTTTATTCTTTCTATGTATATCCTTATTCCCACTCATGCTTTTATATATATATATATATATATATATATATATATATCATTTATGTACAGGGCTTTAAATTAACTAACCCATGTGGGAGGAACCGCTGGGGTCGGGTGCGCTGCCACATGGGTGGCAGTGAAGGTCAGGGGCCTCGACGGACCAGACCCGGGCAGCAGACGCTGGCTCTGGGGACGTGGAACGTCACCTCTCTGTGGGGGAAGGAGCCGGAACTTGTGCGGGAGGTGGAGCGCTACCAGTTGGATCTGGTGGGGCTTACCTCTACGCACAGTTTACCCCGGTGGACGAGGGTAAACCCTACGCCTGCGGGTTGTGGGGGGGAAAACTCTGACTGTTGTTTGTGCGTATGCACCAAACAAGAGTTCGGAGTATTCGGCCTTCTTGGAGACCTTGAATGGAGTCCTGTATGGGGCTCCAGTGGGGGACTCCATAGTTCTGCTGGGGGACTTCAACGCGCACGTGGGCAATGATGGAGACACATGGAGAGGCGTGATTGGGAGGAACGGCCTCCCTGATCTAAACCAGAGTGGTTGTTTGTTGTTGGACTTCTGTGCTAGTCATGGATTGTCTATAACGAACACCATGTTCGAACATAGGGATGCTCATAAGTGTACTTGGTACCAGAGCACCCTAGGACAAAGGTCAATGATCGATATTATAATTGTTTCATCTGATCTGAGGCCGTATGTTTTGGACACTCGGGTGAAGAGAGGGGCAGAGCTGTCAACTGATCACCATCTGGTGGTGAGTTGGGTCAGAGGGTGGGGGAAGACTCTGGACAGACCTGGTAAACCCAAACGGGTAGTGCGGGTGAATTGGGAATGTCTGGAGGAGGCCCCTGTCCGACAGACTTTCAACTCACACCTCCGGCGGAGCTTTTCGTGCATCCCTGTGGAGGCTGGGGGCATTGAACGAAAGTTTCCATTGCTGAAGCTGCGGCGGGGAGCTGTGGTCTTAGGGTCTTAGGTGCCTCAAGGGGCGGTAACCCACGAACACCGTGGTGGACACCGGTGGTCAGGGAAGCCGTCCGACTGAAGAAGGAGTCTTTCCAGGATATGTTATCCCAGAGGACTCTGGAGGCAGTTGCAAGGTACCGAAGGGCCCGAAGGGCTGCAGCCTCTGCCGTGAAAGAGGCAAAGCAGCGGGTGTGGGAAAAGTTCGGAGAAGACATGGAGAAGGACTTTCGGTCGGCACCAAGGTGCTTCTGGAAAACCGTTCGCCACCTCAGGAGGGGGAAGCGGGGAACCATCCAAGCTGTGTACAGTAAGGATGGGACGCTGTTGACCTCAACTGAGGAGGTAATAGGGCGGTGGAAGGAGCACTTTGAGGAACTCCTAAATCCAACTAATACGCCCTCTATGGTAGAGGCAGAGCTGGAGGATGATGGGGGATTGTCGTCAATTTCCCTGGTGGAAGTTGCTGAGGTAGTTAAACAACTCCACAGTGGCAAAGCCCCAGGGATTGATGAGATCCGTCCAGAAATGCTTAAAGCTCTGGGTGTGGAGGGGTTGTCTTGGTTGACACGCCTCTTCAACATTGCGTGGAAGTCGGGGATGGTGCCTAAGGAGTGGCAGACCGGGGTGGTGGTTCCCCTTTTCAAAAAGGGGGACCAGAGGGTGTGTGCCAATTACAGGGGTATCACACTTCTCAGCCTCCCCAGTAAAGTCTACTCCAAGGTGCTGGAAAGGAGGGTTCGGTCGATAGTCGAACCTCAGGTTGAAGAGGAACAATGCGGATTCTGTCCTGGTTGTGGAACAACGGACCAGATCTTTACTCTTGCAAGGATCCTGGAGGGAGCCTGGGAGTATGCCCAACCGGTCTACATGTGCTTTGTGGATCTGGAGAAGTCGTATGACCGGGTCCCCCGGGAGATACTGTGGGAGGTGCTGCGGGAGTATGGGGTGAGGGGGTCCCTTCTCAGGGCCATCCAATCTCTGTACGACCAAAGCGAGAGCTGTGTCCAGGTTCTCGGCAGTAAGTCGGACTCGTTTCAGGTGAGGGTTGGCCTCCGCCAGGGCTGCGCTTTGTCACCAATCCTGTTTGTAGTATTTATGGACAGGATATCGAGGCGTAGTCGGGGTGGAGAGGGGTTGCAGTTTGATGAGCTGGGGATCTCATCGCTGCTTTTTGCGGATGATGTGGTCCTGATGGCATCATCGGCCTATAACCTCCAACACTCACTGGATCGGTTCGCAGCCGAGTGTGAAGCGGCTGGGATGAGGATCAGCACCTCTAAATCGGAGGCCATGGTTCTCAGCAGGAAACCGATGGAGTGCCTTCTCCAGGTAGGGAATGAGTCCTTACCCCAAGTGAAGGAGTTCAAGTACCTTGGGGTCTTGTTTGCGAGTGAGGGGACAATGGAGTGGGAGATTGGTCGGAGAATCGGCGCAGCGGGTGCGGTATTACATTCAATTTATCGCACCGTTGTGACGAAAAGAGAGCTGAGCCAGAAGGCAAAGCTCTCAATCTACCGGTCAGTTTTCGTTCCTACCCTCACCTATGGTCATGAAGGCTGGGTCATGACCGAAAGAACAAGATCTAGGGTACAAGCGGCCAAAATGGGTTTCCTCAGGAGGGTGGCTGGCGTCTCCCTTAGAGATAGGGTGAGAAGCTCAGTCATCCGTGAGGAGCTCGGAGTAGAGCCGCTGCTCCTTCGCATCGAAAGGAGCCAGTTGAGGTGGTTCGGGCATCTGGTAAGGATGCCCCCTGGGCGCCTCCCTAGGGAGGTGTTCCAGGCACGTCCAGCTGGGAGGAGGCCTCGGGGAAGACCCAGGACTAGGTGGAGGGATTATATCTCCAACCTGGCCTGGGAACACCTCGGGATACCCCAGTCGGAGCTGGTTAATGTGGCTCGGGAAAGGGAAGTTTGGGGTCCCCTGCTGGAGCTGCTACCCCCGCGACCCGATACCGGATAAGCGGACGAAGATGGATGGATGGCTTTAAATTAACTTGTTTGATCACCAGCCAACATGGCTAGTAGATTTTTTAAGTTACCAGCCAATCAGATTTTCCACTAGCCACATGTTTACGTTACTTTCATCATGGGAAATGTAGGATTAGGACTACAAGCAGTGTTGCTGGATAAAGATAACATTCCCAAACTAAACACACACAAAACCGCCCAAATTTCGGACTTGTCACATCGTTTCTGCAGCTGGCCGATTCAAACAGACGCAGAGTTATCTTCCTTATCATCACAGGCCAAACTGGCTAGTAGCTTTAAAATGTTACCTGCCAAAGTTAATTTTTACCCGCATTTGGCAGGTTGGCAGGTGTCAATTTAAAGCCCTGTTGATGTAATAATAGTAAGTGCATTTACTAAAACACACATTATATAATCAACACATTGTACATTTGAGCCATTACTGATTTTGATTATGGATATACTATCAAGCTACCTTCTCTAGTCTAAGGTTTTAGTTTTTAAAATCTGGTTCTTAATAAATGGTACTGGATCACTGGACTGACAAATTCTTTGTAATCCTCAAAAACATTCTGATTCGGTAACACCATTGCCTGGTATGATAGTATAATAATATGCACATACTGTAAGAAGACAGAGTAAGTAACATCCTAGAAAGCACTCTGGAAGGTCACCTGTTGAAGCCCCAAATCCAGCTGCAGATATGCAGTGTTTTCCCTAGGTTTGTGGAAGACTTAGGTGCACGTATTTGGCGGTGGTTTAGGGATCCTAATCTTGTTTGTTTTTTTAAATTATTATTATTGCAACCCCCTCAAACATGCAACTGTTGTTGCCAGTGGAGCTGGAGTTGAAAGATTGATAGTAAATACATGTAAGAGTGAAAAATGTCAGAAATGTTGCTTATTGTTTGATGAAAATTAAGACATTTGTGTGGATTCAGAGGAATATAAGGACATGGAAGCTGTGGCACTCAAGTGCAGTGCAGCTGGGGTAGTGTTAGAGAAAATCCTGGATTTACACAACCTGGTCACACTCTTGATCCTCTCTTCTCCTCCTTCTTATCTTCTGTCCATGACTGCCTTCTCTGCTTCCCTCTCTCACAATGTGGCATATATATATATATTTGTTCTGCCACAAAGTTGAAAACTCAAGTTTAACTGAGCACAAACTCAATCACAGCAGACAAATAAGTTCCCTTTTTCTCAAGTGGAAGTGAGTGCTTTTTCTCAAGTAAAAAGGGAATGCTTTTTTTTCCCTCCCCAAATTGCCTTATCGGTGACGTGCAGTGCTCTGGTGTGTTTACCTTAAGTTAAGCAGGCTTTGAAACATTGGTGTATTTATAGGCATGAGCATGTGTGAAGAATGCTCTTATTTGAAACGCAGATGCGAGCATACGTATGTGTGTTTCTGTACCTTTTTTTTCATTTTGGTGATGATTGACAATGTCAGACACTATGAAGTGTAACCTGCTGTGCTGGTGGGAAAGGAAGAGGCAACAGGATTAGCGGTTGACTCGCTCCTGTTGTTTGAACTTCACAAACATCTAATTTCCTTCCCTGTTATTTCCTGGACTTCTTTTTATTTCAATACATTTCCTATTTTTCTTGAAGAAGGCATTTTTCCTCCACATGACCTCTGTAAAGTGCACAGTTTAGAGCCTTGTGTTACTGCAGTGTTTGGCTGATATTGGAACTGTGGGAAGTCCAAAACCTGAGAAGCCAGGAGTTAAAGTGATGTGTGTGCGTGTGTGTGTGTCTATGTGTGCGTGCGTGCGTGTGTGTGTGTGTGTATGTGTGTTCTTGTTTAACTACATTCGTGGGGTCCAAAAACCGGGAATACAGTATACTTGTGGGGTCCGGACAACTTTGTGGGGCCAAAATGCTGGACCCCACAAGTTTAAAGGGCTGTTTGAGGGTTAAGACTTGGTTTTAGGATTAGGGTTAGAATTAGGTTATGGTTAGGGTGAGGGTAAGGGTTAAGGTTAGGCATTTAGTTGTGATGGTTAAGGTTAGGGTAAGGGGCTAGGGAATGCATTATGTCAATGAAGGGTCCCCACAAAGATAGTGAAACGCACTATATGTGTGTGTGTGTGTGTGTGTGTGTGTGTGTGTGTGTGTGTGTGTGTGTGTGTGTGTGTGTGTGTGTGTGTGTTTGTGTGTGTGTGTGTGTGTGTGTGTGTGTGTGTGTGTGTGTGTCTGTACATCAGTCTGACTATGTGGGTGTTGCTGGAGTGCCAGCCATCATAACGTGAGAGGGATAATGGTAAGAACTACTAAGAGACAGTAAGGATAGTAGGACAGGACATGGAGGGGTGGTGACAGCATGGTGGGAAGTACACTTATATTACTACTACCGTATTTTTATATTGGCCCCCGACACAAACTGACTGCCTCAGACCCTTCTGACACACAGTCTTCCTTTTCCAACACCTATGGTATTGTTTATGTGTTCATGTGCTCTTCGAAGAACGTGTGGTTAGCTTGCCACAAGTCTTTTCACCATGCCTCACATCTCTAAGCCACCATCAAAAAAGGAGTTAATACAAATCCTTTTGAGGAATTTACACAAACATAATTATTTATTTAGCTGGTTAAAACCCACATAATTCTTCTATCAGCTGTGGCAAGCTGCTTCCACATGTCCCCCATACATGGCTGGGATTAACAAAGCTGCAGAATGGGAAAGCATCTGTGTGTGTGTGTGTGTGTGTGTGTGTGTGTGTGTGTGTGTGTGTGTGTGTGTGTGTGTGTGTGTGTGTTTATGAACCACACGTATGGTTCAGTATGAACATGTTTTAAGTTTGCATTTAATACTGTACTGTACATTAAGTATGTATATGCATATAATGTGTCCCAGAAGCCACTTTTGACATAATTGTTGGATAATGTTGAAATATTGACAATCAAATAAAATGTTGCTTTAAATAGCATGTAAATGTATTTAAACCTTTGGGTAATATTTTAAAAAGTAACATTATTATTTAACCTGGTTAAAAGTGCTGCTGCTGTACAGAACTTGGTAGCTATTTTTATGTGAATAGTCTATTATTAGGCGAAATAAGTAAATCTATAACGTGTCTATTTGATTCATCTCTAGACTATTAAACCTGGCTGGTCTAAACACAGGCTTTAAAAAATATGTAGACTCATTTTTAGTTATGTTTGTGTTGTACTGTTGTACTAAAGCTCCAGTGCCACATCCATCACTGATCACTTGTTAAGCCTTCAATCAGTTGAAATTTATCTAGTGATCTACAAAGTTTATCATAGTATTACCAGTCAGACAGAACTCAAACTGTCTATGGACTCACTTACAGCCCGTCCCTGACTGTGTCTCACTATTCTTGTGGCAAATGTCTTGCTCTGTTGCCAGGTTTAATTGGCAGATTTGTCAGCTTTGCATAAATCTTTGTAAATTACATCGCCCTTATCTCATCCCGGAGATGGGCCCTGGGGTCGCTTGATTCCATCCAATGGCTCAGCCAGTGGGGCATGGCGGGGAAATGACTCGTAATTGGAGGCAGCTAAGGGTAGTCACCCCCTGACACACTCAATAAACAGCTCTGAGCTTTATACTGCTAAGCACTCTTTTTTTTCCTCAGATTTCTCTGTGCCATATTTTCATACCGCACATACACATTCAAGCATTCTTCTCCCCAGTCTACTACCTCATTCTCTGATTCTTTAAAGTGTCTATTCTTTACTTCCAATTGCTGATGGTCTGTTGCTCTGTTCAATCAATGCAAAAAGCTTCAGGATTGTGTCTGCAGATGAGGTGTGTGTGTGTGTGTGTGTGTGTGTGTGTGTGTGTGTGTGTGTGTGTGTGTGTGTGTGTGTGTGTGGGCTTGTTTAACTATATTCGTGGGGTCCAAAAACCAGGAGTCCAGTATACTTGTGGGGTCCCGACAGCTTTGTGAGGCCAAAATGCTGGACCCCACAAGTTTAAAGGGCTGTTTGAGGGTTAAGACTTGGTTTTAGGATTAGGGATAGAATTAGGTTATGGTTAGGGTAAGGGTTAAAGTTAGGCATTTAGTTGTGATGGTTAAGGTTAGGGCAAGGGGCTAGGGAATGCATTATGTCAACGATGGGTCCCCACAAAGATAGTGCCACAAACCTGTGTGTGTGTGTGTGTGTGTGTGTGTGTGTGTGTGTGTGTGTGTGTGTGTGTGTGTGTGTTTGTCTGTCTGTCTGTCTGTCTGTGTTTGTGTGTGCATCAGTGCATGTTATTACAATCCAAGGCTGACAATATTGTAGTGAAGCAGCACCTGCAGTGGCTGCCCACAGTAGCATCAGAGCCAATTTCTCCAATTGTAATAATAATTTCCACAAATGTACAACATGGACTGAGCAACATTGTTATAAAGTCTATGGGGATTCATCAAAGAGAATATCACATTTTTAATAGCTGCCAAATTAGCAACATCTGTATGTACAATATGATTGTTGCTAAAATTGTATACGGATATAAAATGCCAATCCAGTGGTATAGAATCTGTGTTTAACAGATTCCTAAAGTCATTTACACACATAGGACAAGTTGATCACATTTAGTTACAATTGAAGACTGCAGGATTAACACAGTGGGTCCACTTACTTCAAACTACCCAGAAGAGAGCAGACAAAATATGTATTTTGGCTTAATCTGACACTCACAAAATCACAGAATAATAAAAATAATGAAGGTATATTATCTCTGTTAAATAATATAATAAATAAAATACACTGTGTAGCAACTGCTTCCATGCTGAGTAAATCATATCAAAAGAATAATTTTGTATGTGAGCATACAGATATACTCTTAACACATGAACACATGGGCATACAAGATGTGCACCACAGTTAGAATGCCCTGTTCACCTTTCAGAAATCCATTGTTAATATTGCAGACAGATGTGCGTTTATCTGCAGAATCATAGATGGCTCTTCTAGTTTTGTGTAAATACACACAGACAAGGACTTGTTTGATTGTGTTACAGTCATCATTATTGTACCTAAGCCGTCTATATGTGATTGGATGGGCTCTGTCTGCCTCTGGATCGACTGATGGTTTTAATTTGGCTCCGAGGCTAAAAGAGGAGCTGGAAAGCGCAACTGTCAAAAGTATTTCTGTCAAGGTCCTACTACAGCATCCCTACCTCTAACATCACCATTGTGAATAGACAGAGTTCCTTTCAGCTCTCTTTCCTTTTGTATCTCTCTTTTTGTTCTCTTCCATTATTTGCCTTCCCTTTGTCAGCCTTCAACTCCTGTCTCTCTTCCCTCTCAATCGTCCCTGCACACGTCTTCTCTTGTCATCTTTTCCTCCCGTCATGATACTATTTTCTCTTCCCTCTCTCTGCTCCTAGGCTCTCCTGCAGCCAGTGGCACAGGCACGCTGCAGATTTATCTGATAGATATTAATGACAACCCTCCAGCGCTCATACCCAGGGAGTCTCAGATCTGTGAGCGGGTGAACAAGAATGTCCACGGTGTTAACATCACTGCCGCTGATGCTGACACAGACCCCAACGCTGGACCCTTTGTCTTTGAGCTGCCCAACTTTCCCACCAGCATCCGACGCAACTGGACAATTTCTCGGATCAGTGGTGAGGAGGTGTCAGAGTAGAACAACAGCACTTGAGAACATATGAAAATTAATTTATGATCAGTGCCACTGTATACATGTGTAGCAAAACATAGTGTAGAATTAGTCCAACCACGTATTACCAATCTTTATAAATTTTTTTATATGCTGACTGACCAAAATCAATTTACAAAATACTGTTGTAATTTTGCTGTGATACTAATGTTGTTATTGTTGTTATACAAATTGTAATTTAAAACCAGCAAAAGTGTAGTTTTTGTTTTACGTGAGTAAAATCTTTTGAATTTTATATATATATATATACAATTTTACTTTTTTCTGTGATTTTGTATACATTTGTGCCATATCATGTATATTGATAATGAAAAAAACATTTTAATTAATGCAATGATATTGATTTTAACCATATTGCCTGGCCCTATGTAGAAGCAATTTTCAAGATTTTGGTCAGAAAGTAACTAGTCTTTATCCACAACGTTACACTTCCGGGATTGCTTGGTGCCGCAGGAAATTCCGCCGGATGCATGTCTTTTTGCCGATGTCCATTTCCTTCTGCTTTCTTTGTGTTGGAATTTTGAACTCTGGTTGATTTATGAGGACTAGGGTTAACTGCTCCTCAGATCTCTGCAGGGTAAATCCAGACAGCTAGCTAGACTATCTGTCCAATCTGAGTTTTCTCTTGCACGACTAAAACAACTTTTGAACGTACACGTTCCACCAAAACAAGTTCCTTCCCGAGGCTATTTTGCAGCGGCTCTGTGACGATTGTGATTTGTTTAAAGAAATGCCAATAAACCAGAGCATGTTTTTCTCCTATCCCGGAATGCTGTTTGGACTAGCCAGACCCTCCTCCGCAGCACTGTGGAGGAAGGTCTGGCACAGCGAGACTAGAAAGTAACTTAAATGTACAGTCATTTTAGAGTTTTATATTAAAAAATGTGATGATTAGTTACATCTGGTAACTTGTCGCTTCCCTCTTCCCTCTACACAGGTGATTACGCCCGTCTAGGGCTGCGGTACCAGATATATTTAGAGCCGGGGGTGTATGAGGTCCCTGTAATTGTGTCAGACTCTGGGAACCCTCCGTTGTCCAACAGGTCGGTCATCAAAGTCAAGGTGTGTCCCTGCGATGAACACGGAGACTGCACCACTCTCGGGGCCGTTGCGGCTGCTGGCCTGGGAACCGGAGCCATCATCTCCATCCTCATCTGCATCATCATTCTGCTCAGTGAGTATCAGCTGTTCATATCGCATTCACACACCTAATATATACAGACCCAGTCAAACTTTTGACTGTTACTGTATATAATATATATCAAACAGTTAAATCTGCCTGCTTTGATTTGCCTTTCTGCCAAAAAATGTGTAGTTCAGGACACAGTCATTTAACATTCACCAGGCTGCAATACAACAACATGAAGAATAGTTTGTATAATGGATTAATGTCTGGACTGTTGGAACCCTCTCCGGCATCTCTTGACAAGGAGGTCGCTCAGGCTTTAACTTCTGGATATTCGGCAGCGTTGCTGCCACAACGGGCCGAATGGCTTCGCTCGCATCTTTCTAGTGCACGTCCTCAATGTCATCGTTCTCAGCCACTCCCTCTGTTCGCTGATTGGACCGGTAAATATTTGACCGGAGATAACCTAAGAATATACCGCAAACCCAGACGGAGTACTGAATGGAAATGAAAATTGAGCGGAAGTAAGTAGGAGGGCGGAGCCAGGCTAGGGTTTCTCCAGCATATTGTAAAATGTTGGATGCATATATATATATATATATATATATATATATATTTAAAAACGACAGCCTTTTCAAGGCATTTGAGAAGGAAGGAGTGGTAGCATGCAAGCTCCCAAATTGACGCGCGTCTGAGAAATGGAGTTTTGGATAATGTTCACCTTTGGCAGCTTTACCTATATGCTAAAATATACAATGACTGAGGAAGCCTAGTGACGAGTCAATAGCAACCAGTGTTGAATTACCCAGTGTGCTTTGCTGAATGGTCTCAATGTTTTATTTTTTTATTTCACGTGAATACTAGTTTACTAGAGGAGTAACTTAGTATTTGAAGTAATGCAGTAATGCAGGAAGTGTGCATTTAGTTTCCATGCTTATTGTGTTTCCACAACAATGTTAGTGAGTAAATCTACTGAAATGGCCACCACACCATAACAGAGGAGTGTGATGCGTAAGATGAGAATGCAGAGGTTTAGTCACATATGTCATGGCTGTAAAAAAAACCATGGCTATCTGTATGTCTTTGTCAAGCACAAACCAGTACAGAAGGCGTCAATAAATTGTTGGGGAGGGTCATCCCTTTTTTTCAATATCATTTTGGCGGGTCATTCAAAGTGTATAGCTGGTGATGGAAGGGTCAGGTCTATTTTGACTAAAGGTCCCAAAACTCCTCTGGTGGCCCCTATGAAAATAAATGACAAACAGTCCCTTGGGAATAAAAACTACTTAGTTAAGTTAGGGAAAGATCGTGGTCAGGTTTAAAAGAAAACAACAGGAACCTTCACTGTGAGTCTGGGTAAAGTATTTCCTTATTGTCTGTTTTGTTTTTTGATGCAGATTTTTGCAGTGTACCCTAAAGGTTTCTCGTGTGTGTGTGTGTGTGTGTGTGTGTGTGTGTCGATGCAGGCATGGTGCTATTGTTTGTGGTGTGGATCAAGCGCAGAGAGAAGGAGAGACACACCAAGCAGCTGCTTATTGACCCTGAAGACGATGTCAGAGACAACATCCTCAAATACGATGAAGAGGGAGGAGGAGAGGAGGACCAGGTGAGATCCTCAGAGACACACACACACACACACACACACACACACACACACACACACACACACTCACACACACACACACACACCATTTCTATGTTGACCTCCTGGGCCATCTTACATCTGTATGCCCGTGTGAATGTGCAGGACTACGACCTAAGCCAGCTGCAGCAGCCTGACTCCTTGGAGCACATCATTAGCAAGCCGCCTGGTGTCCGCAGGGTGGATGAACGTCCCATCATCCCTGAGTCCCAGTACCCAATCAGGCCTGTCGTGCCCCACCCTGGAGACATCGGGGACTTCATCCACGAGGTGAATCCACATTCACTCACAAAGCGGAGACACAGCTCAACCGTCATTAGATTGTTTCTCCGACACTGAGCTGGCCTCTCACTTCCACTTTCCATCGATCTGACATTTAATGTGATTACTCATTTCTGAATGCTGTTCAATATGTTAACTCCAGAATGGAGATGGGAACATCATAGAGTTTTGTTTTACTTTACAGCTGCTCTCACGGCACCTGCTCTATTCACACACACACACACACACACACACACACACACATCACACGTCACACACACAACTTTAGTGTTGGCACACTGATGCGAGAAAATGCTGATTGACAGACTCATGACAACACGTTCACACTCGAAAGGTGTTGGCAGCTGTTCAGCTTTGAGCCATCCAGCCTTGTCGCTCTCCCTCTCTCTCTCTCCCCCTCTTTCTCCCTCCCTCCCTCTCTCTCCCCCGCTCACATGTACTCACCTGATCTCGCTCCAGCAGTCTGGTAAAACACAAACACAGCAAACACATGGTGTTCCTGCCAGGCACTGTACCCCTGGGGGTTGAGGCTTTTTAGGTTTCTATCCGTAGCATCTCTCTGTGTTTCAGTGAAGTGGATGAAGTCAATTCTCTTCACCTGCCCAAACCTTCAGGTCAAAGAGATCCTGATCTCAATGTTGAGACTACCTGAGTAAATAAAGGTTGTAATAATTTAGGCCTACTGAGCTTTTACCACATACTTTACTATTACATTACAGAATTCATCTAGTATGATGACAAAAAATATATGCTGTTATTAGATTAGATTCAACTTTTGTACAACTATTGTACAAGTACTGAGACAATGAAAAGATACTTAACAATATTATGTATTTCCAATAGCTTTCCATGGACAATGCCATGTATCCTTTATTTAACTGCACACAGTTACAGGATAGAATTGATGAAGTGCCAGGAGCAGAAAGTACATTTCTGAGGTACACGTTCTGCTTTATGGTATTTTATACCTCTACTATCTACAAATTTCGTACTTTTTACACCACTACATTTAGTTATAGTTACTAGAAGTAGAATATTGAGATTGTACAAATATCAGTTTATAAAATATTATTCATTGTTATAGATTAAACCACCCACCAGTATACAAAGGAAAGAAAAGTGAAACCCAGCTTAACAAGGCCTGTGAATGCAGGTACGTCCTCTGTGGCTCTAGAAAATAACCCTGATGGTGTCATCAGGGGCTTGTAGATTACAAATTTGTAACAAAAAGTGTTGGTTACAAAGTGGGGAAGCTGAGTTTAAGTATAAAGAAAAGATGCTTTTAGTTGCATCATGGGAAATATAGGATCGAGCATTTTCAGAGTTTGACCCATACTGGGGACTTTTCTCAGGATATCTCAGCCCCTGCTGCTTCAAATTTACCTTTTTTTGATGACTCTTATGTGAATGACACACTGGAGTTGACTTAAAACATATTGTTGCTTTTTCATCAACCTGCCTTTATTTAAAGATATATTCTCCACTGCAGGCATGTGATTACTTACCACTACCTTTCCTCCTCTCTGTCCTGTTTAGGGTCTGCGAGCAGCAGACAATGACCCCACAGCTCCTCCATATGACTCCCTGCTGGTGTTTGACTATGAGGGCAGTGGCTCTACCGCCGGCTCCGTCAGCTCCCTCAACTCATCCAGCACGGGGGACCAGGACTATGACTACCTCAACGACTGGGGCCCCCGCTTCAAGAAGCTGGCCGACATGTACGGAGGAGGGGATGATGATTAAATCTGCCCAGTCAAACATACACACACACACCTTCGTTCCGTCAGCTGGCCTGCCATGTTCTGTCCCTCTAACACATGGGGCTATTAAACCCTTATTGAACACAAGTTACCAATGACATGTTCACACTGACCAACTGACTGACCAACCAACCAATCAAATTACCCACCACAGAGGACCGGTGTTGTGAGTCAGTTCCGGGTGCTCTTCTCAACCGTCTCCTGCTCTAAGACTGAAACGGAAGCTCTGAATTTGCAGGCTTCACATAGTTTGTATTTTCAAACGCTTGTGCTTTTTTTCATTTTTGGTTTTATGCTAGATGTAGGTTTTAGTTTTTAGTTGTCAGGTTTTGTTTTTCCTTTAGTTTGTGTAGCTTTTATTGTTTTGTCCACACTCCCCTTTGATTCGAGCCGTTCCCTATTCCTGAGGGTTTTCACTTTTCCCTCGCTGTCAGCTCCCGCCTGCCTCTCTGCAGAAGCTTTAGGTTGAGCTGCTTGCTTTGTCTGAGGGGAAAAGAAAAGAAGAAAGATATGAAAGTCCTTCCTACACAGAGGGCCCTGGTTTATTCTTTCTTGAACTTTAATTACTTAGAACAGAAGCACTGTTGTTTAAAAAGTGCCTTCAGTGGTGCGTATTTTAGCCGACTCCCGCTAACTCAGGATTGGTTGCCATTTTCTGGGCTTACATGCCTCCATATGACCCCTGACCCTTTAACTCAGACCTCCCCTTGTCATTTCTACCGTCCTGCAGGGCTGTGGTAGCTGCAGGAGATGTCAGTGTCGGTTTCAGAGGAGCATTGACTGGCTTACGCGGGCGCTTTATGTAGACATACTGTACATAGGCCTACAGTGTGTATGTAAGTTATGGACAAATCATTAACTTTTCAAGTCAGGCGAATACGTGCTCCTAGATCACAGCCAACTTGAATGTGATTACTGAAATCACAAAAAAACATTATGGGGCTGTCTTAGAGATGAAATGCATTGCGTGTTTTTGTTATTTGTGGCTTCAATAGTAGCTGTGTTTGTTTTGAGCTCTCAGTATTTGCACAAAACTTGATGAGGCTTGTTACGAAATTTTGAAGATTGAAAAGTCATACGTGTTATTGTATATGAAGTAGGCATGAGGGTTATTTAAGGAGACTTTGCCTTTTAAGATCATTTAAGGTGTGCATGTTTATCCCTTCACCCAAAGGTAATTAACATGGCACCAGTTATTTTGTGGTAAATGTGTCAAAGAAAACTATATAAGCTGTACAAACATGAGGGAAAAGAAAATACTAGATGACTTTAAAAAGCTCTGACAGCATTACATACAAAGTTGTGAGCTTGTACGAGCCCCATTATGAGATCCCTTTCTCTCTTTTGTATATTTTTTCTTTTGTTGATTCACTGTTGTTTTTCAGCAAACTTTTAATATACAAACTTTGGTGCTGGTCCCTGTCACAGAAACTAGGGGAACTGAGCCTCAGCCAGGGATTTAGCGCCTTCACAATCTGTCTCTCTTCAGGCAGCATTTCATTCATCTGAAATTTTCTCCTGAAATGTTTGGCCACAAGTTCAAGAGGTTTTGAAAAGAAGTTAGAGTAAGGGAAAGTCTGTTGTGAAGTTCTGTACTTTATCAATGCAGACTTGCAAAACTAAAGCTTCAGTAATAGTGCTTTAAAAGACAAACATTTTGAATTCTTGTTGTGACTTAATGAAAAAGCAGCACTACCCATGGGCTTTTGTTATTACATTTCAGACCCCCAGAACTGCATATAGAGAACTGAAAAGAGAGCTTTAGTCTTTGTATTAAATTATTTAAATATGCAAAACATTTTAAAAAAAGGACAAGGGTGAATGATAGAAAGGTTTAATCATTCCTTATCTTCTGAGAGCCCAATGAAACACTCCTCGGTTGTAGCCAGTTTCAGCTTGATGTTGAACAGATCTTCTATTAATTGACAATGAATATGATGAATGCTTGAAGGGAATCTCAGTGACAACAATGTTCTTCAGATCCTCCACCTCTCATTTTTCTCTGGCTGCTTTTCAACTGTTCCTCACCTGCTCATGGTTCATATGAATTTTATGAAATAAGCTGTAGATAACAACAATCTTTAGTTTTCACAAAGGGTAATATAAATTGTAACTATACTTCAGGCTGGATAGAAAAGAATTAACTTCTGACAAGATATACATTGAAAAAATGTCATGTTTATGCAATGAAACAATAAAATGATGAAAGTTTGATTTGACTATAAACAAGGGAAGACAGGTCATAGTATAATTAATAAGGTCAACAGGGTAGGAATCTCTTGATATGGATGAATACATAAATGGGCGAATATTGCACCTTGCTATGTAGAAACTGACAGCAGCTATGTTCAGGATAGCTGTCAGTTTAGAGCGAAAACAGAGTAAGAGAAACTGAGTCATTTCCACAGCTTGCTGCTAGATAAGCTGTTTATCTATCCGATTGCTCCTCAGCCTACAGAATATCTTCACAAAATAAACACAGCTGTTACTTTCTGCTATTTGTGATTATTTCTGACCTATAAATGTTGTATATACAGAACATTTTTATACATTTGGTAACATAATTTCTGTGTGGTCTTTGGATTTTCTTTCACTCCAGTTTTGTTTTAATGAATACTTGGCAAGGTATATTTCACCACAAAAAGCCATGTGCATTTAAGAGAATCTGTATGATTCTATATGAGCTTACAGCCATACTCGCATCGCTGTTCAAGTTTAGCTTCATCGTGGTGAAAAGGTTTCACTTCAAACCAACTTGTACAGTCTATACTAGCACACACTCACTCCTCTAGGCCTTACTGTATATATGTGAGTGTTCTATATTATACTGTATGAGCCCTTCCAGCACTGTTCTAATTCAGCTGCAGAGCTCCAACATTACTGAAGGCCATGCAGTGTTCACAGAATAAAGGCGTGCTTCAGAAAATGCTTGTGCTCTCTAATCAGATGTTCAGACCGGGTTCAGGGCCAAACATAGCAGGAGGCCCACACATACACACACTTCACACAAGGTAACTGACCTTTATACATATATACATACTTGACACAATGCCATTATGATACTGAATGTTATCAATGACTTGCATTGACACATGGCAGCAAATCATCAGTGGAGTCGGTCTTAACTCTCCTTTTAAATGCAATTAGTGAGGAGAAATGAAGGAAGATTGATAATTACTTGTTACATACTTGGTCCACTTGTCTTATTGATGTTCTCTTACTTAAATAAGGGGGGATTTAGCAAATGATAGAATGAAGGAAACACTATTGAACTGCTGTAGTCCACCACTGTCCACTGGCTGTGTCAACAACGGCTCTTCTGCCTCTCTGACTGGTGTTAGTTAAAGGACACTTGGTCTCACTTGGGACACTGCCCATGGACACACATGACGGGAGGCTCCAGCAGAAGTCAGACTTTTCCTCTGCTATGGACAGAACTACAAAGACAGACAGGCAACAGTGTTTCATACAAAACCCAATACTGCTCAAGTCCAAGTGTACATAATGTAGTATTTGCTTGAAGCTAAACAGACCAAGTTAGGCAAACTGTACCTGTACAATTGGAGCTTTTTGCATGTGTCTTTTTATAATGGACAGATGAGTTCTATTACAGTAACCATACAACATGTTAAAATGTGTCGCAGCCAGCATGACCGAGGTTGCAGTCCAGAAGGGATTCTGCTGTACCATACTCACTTAGTTTCAAATGGAGGAGAGAAAAAAACCTGAAAAAAGTATTGCACACTTATTGAGTCAAAAGACTTTTTTTGTAAATTGTCAACAGCACAAATATTTTGTATTGTTGTTTGTACCATTTTGTAAGAAAATGAAGAAAAGACAAAAAAAAAGGGAAAGAATCTCTTGTTTCAAGCGTGTGTTTATAGTGCCACTGCAATCTTGGTTTCCAAATACCATACAGTAAATGCGCAGCCTTGCAGATCAACCTTGTAATATAGATGCCTAGCTGGAGACTCCCTGTCAGCACCATGTGTTATAAATAAAATGTCCCCTCCTTATAAGAACACTGCCTCCTGTCTTTTCTTTGTCACCCGCTGATTTCTGTAAGCCATGCTTTTCTAACCCCGTGTTACTTTTAAAGTGGTTATTTTGAGATTGTTGTTGAAGTTTTGATACATTATAGAAAGAAGATAAAACATTACTTAAAAATAAAAACAATATTACTTTAATTTTTTTTAATCATACAGTAGTCCTAACAAATGTCCAGTGTGTTGGCTCTGCCTAGTCTGAATCCCACCTTAACCATGCAGTATATAGAGTATGGAAGGCACTATAGAGCAACACTTGCCTTTATAAAGTGAACATACAAACTGCATGTTAACAGGATTACTGTAAAAACACATCAGCTGAGAACCAGACTGTCTCTTCTTAGGAGAAAAGGATGAAAATACATATCCGTGTTCATGTGAGGAAACACACAAGCCATTTTTCCAAGTTTGTATTTTCACAGTAAACAATATACCAAAATACTATTTACAGTACAAAAGTATATGCACTCAAAGAGTGGCATATATGCTGCGTGGCATACATCTCATTAAGAAAAATGCCTTTATTGACATTGCATGTCCTTTGGACAGTGTACTTATTGAATAATTGAACATTTTCCTCACATGTAAATTGTGATTTAGTTCTGCATAAGAAGACACAATAATGAAAACCAGGAAACATTTTCATGATGTTGGAATAATTTGCTTGTGTTTGTGCTGGTATAGAATGTGGATGATTGAGTTTCGAATTCCAAATTAGTTTTAGTGCCAGCCATGAACCAACATAAGCTAAAACGATCAAAACAATTACTGTAAGGATGTTCATTTGTCAACTGTGCATGTCAGGGCCGTCTTCCAAGGTGGAATAATGAGGTCTTTCCCAGCTGAAGCAGATGAAATGCTGTGACAGAAGAACTCCAAGTGAAAATACAAAGATGCACATTTCCTTTTTTATCATTTTTATGACATACTATACAATGACATGTTTTATGACATTGTCATGATATGCAATACTATGACGTTTGATGACATTGTCAGAAAAATTATGTTTTTATGTCTTTTTCCTGACATACTATACCACAACTTTTTTTATCACTTTTTTCGACATACTATACTATGACTTTTTATTGAGTTTTTTTAACATACTATACCTTGAATTTTTTGTCACTTTTTTCGACGTACTATCAACTATGACATTTTTTTTTTTTTCCGACATACTATACTATGAATTGTTATGAATTCTTTCTACATACTATACTTTGACTTTTTAATCACTTTTTTTTAACATAAAATACAATGACTTGTTAATCACTTTTTTCAACATACTATAACCTATGACACTTTTTTTTACTTTTTTTGACATACTATAGTATGAATGTTGTGAATTCTTTCAACATACTATACTATGACTTTTTTGACATATTATACTTTGACTTTTTATGGCTTCTTTCAACCTACTATACTATGACTTTTTTGACATTTTATACTATGACTTTTTTAGGACTTTTTTCGACATACTATACTATGACTTTTTACGACATACTATACTATGACTTTTTCGACATAATATACTATGACTTTTTTCAACATACTATACTATCACTTTTTTATGACTTTTTTTTTTTACATACTATACTATGATAGCCTGACAAGCCAGACCCACATCAAGATGTTGGGTCTGGGAACTCACCATTGACAGGGCTCAATCCGAGGGGCGGGATAAACAGTTGTCTTTCAAATTCCCTCTGCACGCAATAGGATAGCACTACAACCAGGCAGAGCAACGAAGAAGGTAGCGAAGCTAGTTGATAGATTAAACTTGTGCCGTATCCGGTCGGCAAAACTCCGAACACATCTTCCTTTTTTAAGAATGATTTCAGTGCCGTTCTTTGTTCTTTTCTCAAAGAAAAGCTTAACTCCACGTCTTTCAGAAGACTGCTGTTCCCAGCAGCAGCAGCCATAAGCCCGCCCACCGACTCTATACACGATGTATACTACGACTACTACGACTTACTATACTATGGCTTTTTTATGACTTTTTTCGACATACTATACTATGAGTTGTTTATGACTTTTTTGGACACAATAAACTATGACTTTTAAAAAAAATTTTGACATGCTATACTATGACTTATTTGATGACTTTTTTTGACATGCTATACTATGACTTTTTTTGACTTTTTTCAACATACTATACTATGACTTTTTTAGGAGTTTTTTCAACATACTATACTATAACTTTTTTCGACATACTATACTACGACTTTTTTAACATACTATAATATGACTTTTATCGACACACTATACTATGACTTTTTTCGACATACTATACTATGACTTTTTTATGGCTTTTTTCGACATAGAATACTTATACTTTTTTGGCACATTATACTATGACCTTTTTCGACATACCATACCATGACTTTTTTGGACATGCTATACTACTTCATACTATTTCATAGTATCTAGATTTCTAGGCTAATACTATGACGTTTTATGACTTTTTTTGACATATTGTACTATGACTTTTTATGACTTTTTTTGACATATTATATCATGACTTTTTTATTACTTTTTTCAACATACTATAATATGACTTTTTAGGACTTTTTTCAACATATTATACTATGACTTTTTTATGACTTTCTTCGACACAATAAACTATGACTTTTTTAATCTTTTTTGACATGCTATACTATGACTTATTTAATGACTTTTTTTGACATGCTATACTATGACTTTTTTTACTTTTTTCGACATACTATACTATGACTTTTTTCGACATACTATACTACAACTTTTTTCGACATACTATACTATGACTTTTTTATGGCTTTTTTCAACATACTATACTTATACTTTTTTGGCATACTATACTATGCCTTTTTTCGACATACTATAAATATGACTTTTTTTTTAACTTTTTTTGTCGTGCATTACTATGACTTTGTTTCGACATACTATACTATGAGTTGTTTATGACTATTTTCAACATACTATACTATGGCATTTTTCAACATACTATACTACGACTTTTTTTAACATACTATACTATGACTTTTTTCGACATACTATACTATGACTTTTTTTTCGACATACTATACTACGACTTTTTTAACATACTATAATATGACTTTTATCGACATACTATACTATGACTTTTTTCGACATACATACATAATTACTTTTTTATGACTTTTTCGACATACTATGTAATGACTTTTTTATGACTTTTTTCGACATACTATACTATGACTTTTTTTGACGTACCAAACTATGACTTTTTTCGACATGCTATACGATGATGACTTTTTATTGAGTTTTTTTTAAACATACTATACCTTGACTTTTTTTATGACTTTTTTTGACATACTATAAACTATGACTTTTTTTTAAACTTTTTTTTATGACTTTTTCTAGACATTTTTAGACGTACTATACTCTATTTTATATACTATTTTTTTTAATCACTTTTTTGACATACTATGAATGTATTGATATGTAATGTAATATGAGTTTTTTTTTAACATACTATACCTTGAGTTTTGTTTTTACTTTTTTCGACATACTATACTGTGAATTGTTATGAATTCTTTCCACATACTATACTTTGATTTTTTTTTCACTTTTTTTTAACATGAAATACAATGAATTTTTTATCACTTTTTTCAACATAAAATACAATGACTTTTGTATCACTTTTTTCGACAAACTATGCTGTGACTTTGTTATCACTATGTTAAACGAGCTATACGATGACTTTTTATCCCTATTGTTCGACATACTATGCTATGACTTTTTTATAACTTTTTTCAACATACTAGACTTTTTATGACTTTTTCGACATATTATACTATGACTTGACTTTTTTCGACCTACTATACTACAACTTTTTTGACATATTATACTTTAGTATAATATATATTTTTATAACTTTTTTCAACATGCTATACTATGACTTTTTATGACTTTTTCGACTTACTATACTATGAATATTTTATGACTTTTTCAACTAAATATATTATGACTTTTTTATGACTTTTTTCGACATACTATACTATGACTTTTTTATGACTTTTTTCAACCTATTATACTATGACTTTTTCATGACCTTTTGACATAATATACTATGACTTTTTTATGACTTTTTTCAACCTATTATACTATGACTATTTTGTGACTTTTTCGACATACTACACTGTGACTTTTTTATGACTTTTTTCGACATACTATACTATGAGTTATTATGACGTTTTTCAACATATTATACTATTACTTTTTATGACGTTTTTTCGACATATTATATAATTACTTTTTTATGACTTTTTTGACATACTATACTATGACTTTTTATGACGTTTTTTCAACATACTATACAATGACTTTTTCATGATTTTTTTTCGACATATACTATGAATTTTTATGACCTTTTTTCGACATATTATACTATGACAATTTTATAACTTTTTCGACATACTAAAACGACTTTTTTGACTTTTTTCGACAAGCAATACTATGACTTTTTTTTTAAATAGTTTTTTCGACACTATACTATGATTTGTTTATGACATTTTTGGACACACTATACTATGACTTTTTTTTATCACTTTTTTGACATGCTATACTGTGACTTTTTTATGACATTTTCTGTCCTCAGTTATATTAAAGAATAAATACAATGTCAAACCATTGACTTCCAAGCTTCACATATAGCTCAATGTGATAAATACCTGGTGATCTGAAGCTGAAAGGTTGTGTTCAAACCTTTTAAAGGGCAATGAATTTTAAGCTCTAAAAATCAAATGAGTCAAATATATATGTATGTATATATAAAAAGTCATAGTATAGTATGTCGAAAAAGTTATTCAAATGTCATAATATAGTCAATCAAAAAAATCATAAAAGTATGAATATGGTTTGTCAAAAAATGTCACAGTATAGTTATTTATAAAAAGTCTAACCCAAGCTCTGTCTTCAGAGTTTTTCAATTTATGTCCTTAGTAATGTGGAACAAAAATATGTCAAACAAACAGATTTCTAACTTCGCAAATAGCACAGTGTGATAAATACCTGATGATCTGTTGTGGATTCAAACCCTGTAGGGAGCATTGCATTTTAAAGTCTAAAACCAAATTGAAGAAGTCAAATATGCAACAAAACACAGATGAGAGTGTCAGATAAGATGGCTCAGTGTGATTTGGTAGAATACCCCAATGGTCATGGGTTCCAACCTGATTATGGTCTGGGGTTTTTATAGGTTTCATACCAAAAATGAGGAAGTCAAATATTCCAAGAGAACATCTGTAAGCGTGATTTTGATGATGGCGCATTAGGTTTGTTCTAGGTACATAAGGTACCCACATTGGGTTCAAGCCTTGATTGCTACCAGCGTTGGTAAAAATAACTTAATTTAGAGAAGTAAATACAGGAACATAATCAAAGAAACAATACATTTAAATATGTATTTTTATTTTACAGTAATACATCCATATTTTATTTATTCTTTATTTATTGGCATGTTTATGGATGGAAACAATCTTTTGATGTGCATTTTATGGCATGACTTTTAACATACTGTAATATGATTTTCTCATGACTTTTTTTCGACATACGATACTATGACTTTTTCATGACTTTCTTTTGACATACTATCTATGATTTTTTTATGACTTTTTTAACTTTTTTCAAACATACTATACTATGGCTTTTGTGGACTTTTTTCGACACAATATACTATGACTTTTTATGACTTTTTCGACATACTATACGATGGCTTTTTCCGGCATTCTATACTATGACGTTTTTTTTCGACATACTATACTATGATTTTTTTGACATACTATACTACGACTTTTTTTAACATGCTCCACTATGACGTTTTCTTGACTTTTTTCGACATACATACTATGACTTTTTTATGACTTTTTTCGACATACTATACTATGATTTTTTTCGAACTATTTTCAAACATACTATATTATGGCTTTGTGGACTTTTTTGACATACAATACTACGACTTTTTTAGGAGTTTTTTCGACACAATATACTATGACTTTTTATGACTTTTTTTGACATACTATACGATGGCTTTTTAACAAGTTTTTATTGATATACTATACTATGACATTTTCATGACTTTTGTCGAGATACTATACTCTGGCTTTTTTCGGCATTCTATACTATGACTTTTTTCGACATACTATAATATGACTTTTTTATGGCTTTTTTCGACATAATACATTATGACTTTTTTCGACATACTATAATATGACTTTTTTATGGCTTTTTTCGACATAATACATTATGACTTTTTTCGACATACTATACTATGACTTTTTTTTAACATACTATACTAGACTTTTTCGACATACTATACTATGACTTTTTTATTACTTTTTTCAACATACTATACAATGACATTTTTTTGGCATAATATACTGTGACTTTTTTCGACATACTATACTATGACGTTTTTTTCGACATACTATACTATGACTTTATTATGGCTATTTTCGACATACTATCCTGTGAAATGTTTTCCACATAGTATTCTATGACTTTTTCGATATAATAATAATAATAATAATAATAATAATAATAATAATACATTTTATTAGAGTAGCGAGGTTGTGAATGGCCTTGAAGGTGAGAAGAAGGATCTTGTAATCAATATAAAGTCATAGATATCCTATACTATGACTTGATTTAGATACTATACTATGGCATTTTTCGATATATCCTATACTATGACTTTTTTTCGACATACGATTCTATGACTTTTTTCGACATACTATACTATGGCTTTTTTTATGACTTTTTTTGACATACTATACTATGACTTTTTTCAATATACTATACTATGACATTATTTTTTTTTCGACACAATATACTATGACTTTTTTCGACATACTATACGATGGCTTTTTAATGAGTTTTTATTGATATACTATACTATGACTTTTTTATGACTTTTTTTGATATCCTATACTATGACATTTTCATGACTTTTGTCGAGATACTATACTCTGGCTTTTTTCGGCATTCTATACTATGACTTTTTTTTAACATACTATACTAGACTTTTTTCGACATACTATACTATGACTTTTTTATTACTTTTTTCGATATACTATAGTATGTCGAAAAAAGTAATAAAAAAGTATGCCAAAAAAATGTCATTGTATACAATGACATTTTGTCATACTATACCATTACTTTTCTATGACGTTTTTCGACATATTATACTATGACTTTTTTATAATTTTTTTCAAAATACTATACTATGACTTTTTTAGGACTTTTTTAGGACTTTTTTACTATGGCTTTTTTCTACATAATATTATGACTTTTTTCGACATACTATACTATGACTTTTTTTGACATACTATACTATGGCTTTTTTAGGACTTTTTTCAACATATATTATGACTTTTTTATGACTTTTTTACGACTCTTTTCAACATACTATTACTATCATTTTCTGTTCTGTTATACTGACGAATAAATACAACTTCAAACCATTGATTTCAAGCTTCACGTATAGCTCAGTGTGATAAATACCTGGTGATCTTCCTGAAGGTGAAAGATTGTGTGTTCAATCCTTTTAAAGGGCAATGAACTTTAAGCTCTAAAAGTCAAAATAAATAATTCAAATATATATGTATTTATATATAAAAAATCATAGTATACTATGTTGAATAAGTTATTCATATGTCATAGTAAAGTAAGTCAAAAAGTATAAATATAGTTTGTCAAAAAAGTCACAGTATAGTTATTTGTAAAAAGTCTAACCCAAGCTCTGTCTTCAGTTTTTCAATTTCTGTCCTTAGTAATGTGGAACAAAAATATGTTAAACAGATTTCTAACTTAGCAAGTAGCACAGTGTGATAAATACCTGATGATCTGTCTCAATATTCAAGGTTGTGGGTTTAATCGCTGTAAGGAGCATTGAATTTTAAGGTCTAAAACCAAATTGAAGAAGTCAAATATGCTACAAAACATAAATGAGATTGTCAGATAATTGTCATGGGTTCCAACCTGATTACGGTCTGTTTTTTGTTAGGTTTCATACCAAAAAAGAAGAAGTCAAATATGCCAAGAGAACATTTGTAAGCGTGATATCGATGGTGGTGCATTAGGTTTGTTCTAGGTACATAAGGTACCCACATTGGGTTCAAGACTTGCTTGCTACCAGCGTTGGTTAAAAAAAAGAAAAACTTAATTTAGAGAAGAGAAATAAAGTAAATACAGGAACATAATCAAAGAAACAATGAATTTAAACATTTCTTATTCAATTTACAGTAATACATTAAATTTTTTTTAATTTATTGGCATTTTCATGGATGGAAATAATCTTTTTATGTGCATTTCATGGCACGTACAGACTTTTAAAATACTATAATATGATTCTCATTACTTTTTTTCAACATACGATACTATGACTTTTTGTCGACATACTATACTATGACTTTTTAGACATAATACATTATGGCTTTTTTATGAGTCTTCTTTATTTATTACCATTTTTATGAATGGAAACAATCTTTTTATGTGCATTTTATGGCATGTACAGACTATTAACATACTATAATATGACTCTCATGACTTTTTTCGACATACTATACTGTTACGTCCCGTAGCTAGGGGTATCAGGACATAAACATAAAACCAGGTGTAATTGGTATTTGAAAAGGATATTTATTTTAGAATCAGGCAAAACTTAACAACAGAGCTTACAAACAGGAAAAATGGGCCGATGGGTGCTGTGGAAATCAAAAACAGAATATAACAAAAAGAGATCCTCAAAAGGAAGACTATTTCTGCAACTATAAGAAAACAAAAAGGTTAAATAAAACTTCTCTCTAACTTAAATACTTGGTAAAACACAAACATAATACTCACAGCACCCCTGAACCCAATGTGACTTAACAAGACAAACCTGTTAATGCAAAGGTGGTATCAGTTTTTAAAGCTCAACCCTTGGCCCACTTCCTCACTCTCAAACATTTTCACAAACAAATCTGGTGTGGCAGCTGCCTTCAGCTGCAATCAATCAGGCTTTTTAAGTTGGAGGCACCCATCCTCAATTGGCCGGTCAGTGGTGGCATGCCGCACCAATCAGCTTCCTCCTCCAGGAACTGGGCGGGACTTCCCTTGTTCATCCAATCTTCAGCATGGGATGGCACAGCCTGCTTTGCATCTCACACGCTAAGAAAGTGAAACGTTACATTTAGCATATATCGTCACAGGTAACAAGCTAACCATCGCAAAGTTCTGTGCTAATGCTGGGAACAGGCACATTGTATCTTTATAGTTAGTAGTTGTCTACCTCCTCTGAGTCGGGTCTCCCTCGCGCTGGACTCAGTTTCACTGAGCATACTAACACTTAGAAAATAAATAAATTGCATTTAGAACAGTGAGTTCAAACTGCTTATTGTGCGTAATTTGGACTGACACTGAGATGCATGTTGTTCTGTAACTGGTGTGGCGCTGCCTCTATTCTCTTGATTTCCACTTCGACATTAGATTTTTTTGAGTGAAAGGGACGTTACATTTAGCATATATCACCACAGGTAACAAGCTAACCATAGCAAAGTGTTGTGCTAATGCTGGGAACAGGCACATTGTATCTTTATAGTTGTATCCATATGATGTGACAGCTTTAGGTTAATATTTCACCAGGTCAGAGGGCTAGAGGGATGTGTTAAGTACACTGAAAAAAGTCTAACATTGCTGTTGTTCGTTTAATGTGTATTTTCTCGTTGAAATAGCTGAAAATTATTAGTTTTTTTCATTTAAAGTAAACGTTCTAGTTTATGTTTATGGTTGAATCCATTTTCTTTATGTGGATACAATATAAATTGGCAGCGGGACATTAAACTGAATTTATTCATTTGATCAGAGCATTTTTATTAGATCTGTTGAAATTCTCGAGAAGCCAAACCCACAACACGCGTTCGTCCAATCAGCTGTCAGTCAGGGGCGTGGCGCATCAACCATGGATGTATGACGTCGCGACACCGCGCTTCAGTCGTGGGACATATGGATCTCTACCGTAAGGCTCACATCTGAATTATAAATGTATGTCCTGGTGAATTCACCATGGGTACTGCATGGTAGGAGTTGTGCTACTATTCACAGCCCCATGATTTGTCTTCTGATGACATCAATAGTCTTGTTTTGGGTGTTCAGCTGAAGCAGACTGTTTCTCTTAATACATTTGAAACAGATGTTTAATGTTATCAATTTATTAAACAATAAATATAAATGTGTTCTAAAGGAAAGTGTTCTGAGTAGTCACTGATCAAAATGTACTAAAATCATTTTTTTTAAATTTGATTTACTATACGTTTGAAATAATGACAACTGTTAGTTTTTTATTTGAGACAACCTAAAACAATTAATTTACTCGGATGTATAAATAATTAGTTTGACCCAACCTTTAAAAAGTGGTTGCTTGGAGTTAAACTTTTCAGGTTAAACTAAACTAAATTATTTACTTTGAGTCACTGTCAACTATTTCGTGTGATTGATTACTTCTTTTTTACATTTTTTTAAGTTGATCAAAGTTTTGTTTTTTTTCAGTGTAGACCTCATAAAGTTATCCTACAACTGATTTTGATACTGTACTGTCTGGATGGTAGCTACAGGACATGCTTTCAATTCATAAGATTTAACAATACAGTGTTAGGGACAGATCAGATGGCCAGAGACTTGAGACTTGATTGGACTCGTGGCAAAAGACTTGAGACTTGACTTGAACTTGCCCCTCAAAAACTTGAGACTTGACTTGGACTCAAGCTCAAAGACTTGAGACTTGACTTGGACTTCCAAAAAATGACTTGTGAACATCTCTGCTGTGACCTTTTATGACTTTTTTCGACATACTATACTATGACTTTTTAACGAGTTTTTATTGATATACTATACTATGACCTTTTATGACTTTTTTCGACATACTATACAATTACTTTTTTATAACTTTTTTCGACATACTATACTATGACTTTTTAATGATTTTTTTTTACATACTATACTATGACTTTTTTAATGATTTTTTACATACTATACAATGGCTTTTTTCGACATAATATATTATGACTTTTTTCGACATACTATACTATGACTATTTCATGACTTTTTTTGACTTACTATATTATGACTTTTTTCGACATACTATAACATTACTTTTTCATGACTTTTGTCGACATACTATACTCTGGCTATTTTCGACATAATATTATGACTTTTTTCGGCATACTATACTATGACTTTTTTTGACATACTATACCACGACTTTTTTTGACATACTATACTATGACTATTTCATGACTTTTTTCGAAATACTATACTATGACTATTTTATGACTTTTTTGACATACTACTATAACTTTTTTTCGAAATACTATAACATTACTATTTTATGACGTTTATATACTATGACTTTTTTCGACGTACTATACTATGACTTTTTTTAACATACTATACAATGACTTTTGTCGACATACTATACTCTGGCTTTTTTTGACATACTACACTATGACATTTTTAACATCCTATACTGTGACTTTTTTCGACATACTATACTATGACTTTTTTATGACGTTTGTCGGCATACTATACTCTGGCTTTTTTCGGCATTCTATACTATGACTTTTTTGACATACTATGATATGACTTTTTTTGACATACTATTCTATGACTATTTCATGACTTTTTTCGGCATACTACTATGACTTTTTTCGAAATACTATAACATTACTATTTTGACTTTTTTCAACATACTATACTATGACTTTTTTTGACACACTATGACTTTTTTTTACATACTATACTATGACTATTTCATGACTTTTTTCGAAATACTATACTATGACTATTTTATGACTTTTTTGACATACTACTATGACTTTTTTCGAAATACTATAACATTACTATTTTATGACGTTTATATACTATGACTTTTTTCGACGTACTATACTATGACTTTTTTTATATTTTTTTTCGACATACTATACTACGACTTTTTTAACATACTATACTATGACTTTTTTCGACGTACTATACTGACTTTTTTGTAACTATTTTCAACATACTATATTATGACTTTTTTCAACATACTATACTATGACTTTTTTATGACTTTTTCGACATACTGTACTATGACTTTTTTCAACATACTATGAGTTTTTTTGACATTCTATACCATGACTTTTTATGACTTTATTTTGACATACTATACTATGACTTTTTAATGACTTTTTTTTTTTTACACACTATACTATGACTTTTTTATGACCTTTTTTCGACATCCTATACTATGACTTTTTTCGACATCCTATACTATGACTTTTTTATGACGTTTGTCGGCATACTATACTCTGGCTTTTTTCGGCATTCTATACTATGACTTTTTTGACATACTATGATATGACTTTTTTTGACATACTATGATATGACTTTTTTTGACATACTATTCTATGACTATTTCATGACTTTTTTCGGCATACTACTATGACTTTTTTCGAAATACTATAACATTACTATTTTGACTTTTTCAACATACTATACTATAACTTTTTTTGACACACTATGACTTTTTTTTACATACTATACTATGACTTTTTTTGACATACTATATTGTCGACATACTATACTCAGGACTTTTTTTGACACAATATACTATGACTTTTTTTGACATACTATACTATGACTATTTCATGACTTTTTTCGAAATACTATACTAGGACTATTTTATGACTTTTTTGACATACTACTATGACTTTTTTCGAAATACTATAACATTACTATTTTATGACGTTTATATACTATGACTTTTTTTGACGTACTATATTATGACTTTTTTTATATATTTTTTCGACATACTATACTACGACTTTTTTAACATACTATACTATGACTTTTTTCGACATACTATACTGACTTTTTTGTAACTATTTTCGACATACTATATTATGACTTTTTTCAACATACTATACTATGACTTTTTTTATGACTTTTTTCGACATACTGTACTATGACTTTTTTCAACATACTATGAGTTTTTTTGACATTCTATACCATGATTTTTTATGACTTTATTTTGACATACTATACTATGACTTTTTAATGACTTTTTTTTTTTACACACTATACTATGACTTTTTTATGACCTTTTTTCGACATCCTATACTATGACTTTTTTCGACATCCTATACTATGACTTTTTTATGACGTTTGTCGGCATACTATACTCTGGCTTTTTTCGGCATTCTATACTATGACTTTTTTGACGTACTATACTATGACTTTTTTATATTTTTTTTCGACATACTATACTACGACTTTTTTAACATACTATACTATGACTTTTTTCGACATACTATACTGACTTTTTTGTAACTATTTTCGACATACTATATTATGACTTTTTTCAACATACTATACTATGACTTTTTTCGACATACTGTACTATGACTTTTTATGACTTTATTTTGACATACTATACTATGACTTTTTAATGACTTTTTTTTTTTACACACTATACTATGACTTTTTTATGACCTTTTTTCGACATCCTATACTATGACTTTTTTCGACATCCTATACTATGACTTTTTTATGACGTTTGTCGGCATACTATACTCTGGCTTTTTTCGGCATTCTATACTATGACTTTTTTGACATACTATGATATGACTTTTTTTGACATACTATTCTATGACTATTTCATGCCTTTTTTCGACATACTATAATATGACTTTTTTGACATACTATGATATGACTTTTTTTGACATACTATTCTATGACTATTTCATGCCTTTTTTCGACATAGTATAATATGACTTTTTTGACATACTATGATATGACTTTTTTTGACATACTATTCTATGACTATTTCATGCCTTTTTTCGACATACTATAATATGACTTTTTTGACATACTATGATATGACTTTTTTTGACATACTATTCTATGACTATTTCATGCCTTTTTTCGACATACTACTATGACTTTTTTCGAAATACTATAACATTACTATTTTGACTTTTTTCAACATACTATACTATGACTTTTTTTATGATTTTTTTCGACATACTGTACTATGACTTTTTATGACTTTATTTTGACATACTATACTATGACTTTTTAATGACTTTTTTCGACATACTGTACTATGACTTTTTATGACTTTATTTTGACATACTATACTATGACTTTTTAATGACTTTTTTTTTTTACACACTATACTATGACTTTTTTATGACCTTTTTTCGACATCCTATACTATGACTTTTTTCGACATCCTATACTATGACTTTTTTCGGCATTCTATACTATGACTTTTTTGACATACTATGATATGACTTTTTTGACATACTATTCTATGACTATTTCATGCCTTTTTTCGACATACTATAATATGACTTTTTTGACATACTATGATATGACTTTTTTGACATACTATTCTATGACTATTTCATGCCTTTTTTCGACATACTATAATATGACTTTTTTGACATACTATGATATGACTTTTTTGACATACTATTCTATGACTATTTCATGCCTTTTTTCGACATACTACTATGACTTTTTTCGAAATACTATAACATTACTATTTTGACTTTTTTCAACATACTATACTATGACTTTTTTTGACACACTATACTATGACTTTTTTCGACATCCTATACTATGACTTTTTTATGACGTTTGTCGGCATACTATACTCTGGCTTTTTTCGGCATTCTATACTATGACTTTTTTGACGATATACTATGACTTTTTTCGATGTACTATACTATGACTTTTTTATTTCTTTTTTTTGACACACTATACTGTACTATTTTATGACCTTTTTTCGACATCCTATACTATGACTTTTTTCGACATCCTATACTATGACTTTTTTATGACGTTTGTCGGCATACTATACTCTGGCTTTTTTCGGCATTCTATACTATGACTTTTTTGACGATATACTATGACTTTTTTCGATGTACTATACTATGACTTTTTTATTTCTTTTTTTTGACACACTATACTATGACTTTTTTTATGACTTTTTTCAACATACTATACTATGACTTTTTTAGACATACTATACTATGACTTTTTAATGACTTTTTTCGACATACTGTACTATGACTTTTTTCAACATACTATGAGTTTTTTTGACATTCTATACCATGACTTTTTATGACTTTATTTTGACATACTATACTATGACTTTTTAATGACTTTTTTTTTTTACACACTATACTATGACTTTTTTATGACCTTTTTTCGACATCCTATACTATGACTTTTTTCGACATCCTATACTATGACTTTTTTATGACGTTTGTCGGCATACTATACTCTGGCTTTTTTCGGCATTCTATACTATGACTTTTTTGACGTACTATACTATGACTTTTTTATATTTTTTTTCGACATACTATACTACGACTTTTTTAACATACTATACTATGACTTTTTTCGACATACTATACTGACTTTTTTGTAACTATTTTCGACATACTATATTATGACTTTTTTCAACATACTATACTATGACTTTTTTCGACATACTGTACTATGACTTTTTATGACTTTATTTTGACATAGTATACTATGACTTTTTAATGACTTTTTTTTTTTACACACTATACTATGACTTTTTTATGACCTTTTTTCGACATCCTATACTATGACTTTTTTCGACATCCTATACTATGACTTTTTTATGACGTTTTTCGGCATACTATACTCTGGCTTTTTTCGGCATTCTATACTATGACTTTTTTGACATACTATGATATGACTTTTTTTGACATACTATTCTATGACTATTTCATGCCTTTTTTCGACATACTATAATATGACTTTTTTGACATACTATGATATGACTTTTTTTGACATACTATTCTATGACTATTTCATGCCTTTTTTCGACATAGTATAATATGACTTTTTTGACATACTATGATATGACTTTTTTTGACATACTATTCTATGACTATTTCATGCCTTTTTTCGACATACTATACTATGACTTTTTTGACATACTATGATATGACTTTTTTTGACATACTATTCTATGACTATTTCATGCCTTTTTTCGACATACTACTATGACTTTTTTCGAAATACTATAACATTACTATTTTGACTTTTTTCAACATACTATACTATGACTTTTTTATGACTTTTTTCGACATACTGTACTATGACTTTTTATGACTTTATTTTGACATACTATACTATGACTTTTTAATGACTTTTTTCGACATACTGTACTATGACTTTTTATGACTTTATTTTGACATACTATACTATGACTTTTTAATGACTTTTTTTTTTTACACACTATACTATGACTTTTTTATGACCTTTTTTCGACATCCTATACTATGACTTTTTTCGACATCCTATACTATGACTTTTTTCGGCATTCTATACTATGACTTTTTTGACATACTATGATATGACTTTTTTTGACATACTATTCTATGACTATTTCATGCCTTTTTTCGACATACTATAATATGACTTTTTTGACATACTATGATATGACTTTTTTTGACATACTATTCTATGACTATTTCATGCCTTTTTTCGACATACTATAATATGACTTTTTTGACATACTATGATATGACTTTTTTTGACATACTATTCTATGACTATTTCATGCCTTTTTTCGACATACTACTATGACTTTTTTCGAAATACTATAACATTACTATTTTGACTTTTTTCAACATACTATACTATGACTTTTTTTGACACACTATACTATGACTTTTTTCGACATACTATACTATGACTTTTTTCGACATCCTATACTATGACTTTTTTATGACGTTTGTCGGCATACTATACTCTGGCTTTTTTCGGCATTCTATACTATGACTTTTTTGACGATATACTATGACTTTTTTCGATGTACTATACTATGACTTTTTTATTTCTTTTTTTTGACACACTATACTGTACTATTTTATGACCTTTTTTCGACATCCTATACTATGACTTTTTTCGACATCCTATACTATGACTTTTTTATGACGTTTGTCGGCATACTATACTCTGGCTTTTTTCGGCATTCTATACTATGACTTTTTGACGATATACTATGACTTTTTTCGATGTACTATACTATGACTTTTTATTTTTTTTTTTGACACACTATACTATGACTTTTTTTATGACTTTTTTCAACATACTATACTATGACTTTTTTAGACATACTATACTATGACTTTTTAATGACTTTTTTCGACATACTGTACTATGACTTTTTTCAACATACTATGAGTTTTTTTGACATTCTATACCATGACTTTTTATGACTTTATTTTGACATACTATACTATGACTTTTTTATGACGTTTGTCGGCATACTATACTCTGGCTTTTTTCGGCATTCTATACTATGACTTTTTTGACGTACTATACTATGACTTTTTTATATTTTTTTTCGACATACTATACTACGACTTTTTTAACATACTATACTATGACTTTTTTCGACATACTATACTGACTTTTTTGTAACTATTTTCGACATACTATATTATGACTTTTTTCAACATACTATACTATGACTTTTTTCGACATACTGTACTATGACTTTTTATGACTTTATTTTGACATACTATACTATGACTTTTTAATGACTTTTTTTTTTTACACACTATACTATGACTTTTTAATGACCTTTTTTCGACATCCTATACTATGACTTTTTTCGACATCCTATACTATGACTTTTTTCGGCATTCTATACTATGACTTTTTTGACATACTATGATATGACTTTTTTTGACATACTATTCTATGACTATTTCATGCCTTTTTTCGACATACTATAATATGACTTTTTTGACATACTATGATATGACTTTTTTTGACATATTATTCTATGACTATTTCATGCCTTTTTTCGACATACTATAATATGACTTTTTTGACATACTATGATATGACTTTTTTTGACATACTATTCTATGACTATTTCATGCCTTTTTTCGACATACTACTATGACTTTTTTCGAAATACTATAACATTACTATTTTGACTTTTTTCAACATACTATACTATGACTTTTTTTGACACACTATACTATGACTTTTTTCGACATACTATACTATGACTTTTTTCGACATCCTATACTATGACTTTTTTATGACGTTTGTCGGCATACTATACTCTGGCTTTTTTCGGCATTCTATACTATGACTTTTTTGACGATATACTATGACTTTTTTCGATGTACTATACTATGACTTTTTTATTTCTTTTTTTGACACACTATACTGTACTATTTTATGACCTTTTTTCGACATCCTATACTATGACTTTTTTCGACATCCTATACTATGACTTTTTTATGACGTTTGTCGGCATACTATACTCTGGCTTTTTTCGGCATTCTATACTATGACTTTTTTGACGATATACTATGACTTTTTTCGATGTACTATACTATGACTTTTTTATTTCTTTTTTTTGACACACTATACTATGACTTTTTTTATGACTTTTTTCAACATACTATACTATGACTTTTTTAGACATACTATACTATGACTTTTTAATGACTTTTTTCGACATACTGTACTATGACTTTTTTCAACATACTATGAGTTTTTTTGACATTCTATACCATGACTTTTTATGACTTTATTTTGACATACTATACTATGACTTTTTAATGACTTTTTTTTTTTACACACTATACTATGACTTTTTTATGACCTTTTTTCGACATCCTATACTATGACTTTTTTCGACATCCTATACTATGACTTTTTTATGACGTTTGTCGGCATACTATACTCTGGCTTTTTTCGGCATTCTATACTATGACTTTTTTGACGTACTATACTATGACTTTTTTATATTTTTTTTCGACATACTATACTACGACTTTTTTAACATACTATACTATGACTGTTTTCGACATACTATACTGACTTTTTTGTAACTATTTTCGACATACTATATTATGACTTTTTTCAACATACTATACTATGACTTTTTTCGACATACTGTACTATGACTTTTTATGACTTTATTTTGACATACTATACTATGACTTTTTAATGACTTTTTTTTTTTACACACTATACTATGACTTTTTTATGACCTTTTTTCGACATCCTATACTATGACTTTTTTCGACATCCTATACTATGACTTTTTTATGACGTTTTTCGGCATACTATACTCTGGCTTTTTTCGGCATTCTATACTATGACTTTTTTGACATACTATGATAGGACTTTTTTTGACATACTATTCTATGACTATTTCATGCCTTTTTTCGACATACTATAATATGACTTTTTTGACATACTATGATATGACTTTTTTTGACATACTATTCTATGACTATTTCATGCCTTTTTTCGACATACTATAATATGACTTTTTTGACATACTATGATATGACTTTTTTGACATACTATTCTATGACTAATTCATGCCTTTTTTCGACATACTATAATATGACTTTTTTGACATACTATGATATGACTTTTTTTGACATACTATTCTATGACTATTTCATGCCTTTTTTCGACATACTACTATGACTTTTTCGAAATACTATAACATTACTATTTGACTTTTTTCAACATACTATACTATGACTTTTTTGACACACTATACTATGACTATTTCATGCCTTTTTTCGACATACTATAATATGACTTTTTTGACATACTATGATATGACTTTTTTGACATACTATTCTATGACTATTTCATGCCTTTTTTCGACATACTATAATATGACTTTTTTGACATACTATGATATGACTTTTTTTGACATACTATTCTATGACTATTTCATGCCTTTTTTCGACATACTACTATGACTTTTTTCGAAATACTATAACATTACTATTTTGACTTTTTCAACATACTATACTATGACTTTTTTTATGACTTTTTTCGACATACTGTACTATGACTTTTTATGACTTTATTTTGACATACTATACTATGACTTTTTAATGACTTTTTTCGACATACTGTACTATGACTTTTTATGACTTTATTTGACATACTATACTATGACTTTTTAATGACTTTTTTTTTACACACTATACTATGACTTTTTTATGACCTTTTTTCGACATCCTATACTATGACTTTTTTCGACATCCTATACTATGACTTTTTTCGGCATTCTATACTATGACTTTTTTGACATACTATGATATGACTTTTTTGACATACTATTCTATGACTATTTCATGCCTTTTTTCGACATACTATAATATGACTTTTTTGACATACTATGATATGACTTTTTTTGACATACTATTCTATGACTATTTCATGCCTTTTTTCGACATACTATAATATGACTTTTTTGACATACTATGATATGACTTTTTTGACATACTATTCTATGACTATTTCATGCCTTTTTTCGACATACTACTATGACTTTTTTCGAAATACTATAACATTACTATTTTGACTTTTTTCAACATACTATACTATGACTTTTTTTGACACACTATACTATGACTTTTTCGACATACTATACTATGACTTTTTTCGACATCCTATACTATGACTTTTTTATGACGTTTGTCGGCATACTATACTCTGGCTTTTTCGGCATTCTATACTATGACTTTTTTGACGATATACTATGACTTTTTTCGATGTACTATACTATGACTTTTTTATTTCTTTTTTTGACACACTATACTGTACTATTTTATGACCTTTTTTCGACATCCTATACTATGACTTTTTTCGACATCCTATACTATGACTTTTTTATGACGTTTGTCGGCATACTATACTCTGGCTTTTTTCGGCATTCTATACTATGACTTTTTTGACATACTATGCATATCATAGTATGTCAAAAAAGTCTTTTTTGACGATATACTATGACTTTTTTCGATGTACTATACTATGACTTTTTATTTCTTTTTTTGACACACTATACTATGACTTTTTTTATGACTTTTTTCAACATACTATACTATGACTTTTTAGACATACTATACTATGACTTTTTAATGACTTTTTTTTTACACACTATACTATGACTTTTTATGACCTTTTTTCGGCATTCTATACTATGACTTTTTTGACATACTATGATATGACTTCTTTTGACATACTATGATATGACTTTTTTGACATACTATTCTATGACTATTTCATGACTTTTTTCGGCATACTACTATGACTTTTTTCGAAATACTATAACATTACTATTTTGACTTTTTTCAACATACTATACTATAACTTTTTTGACACACTATGACTTTTTTTTACATACTATAATATGACTTTTTTTGACATACTATATTGTCGACATACTATACTCAGGACTTTTTTTGACACAATATACTATGACTTTTTTTGACATACTATACTATGACTATTTCATGACTTTTTTCGAAATACTATAACATTACTATTTTATGACGTTTATATACTATGACTTTTTTTGACGTACTATATTATGACTTTTTTTATATATTTTTTCGACATACTATACTACGACTTTTTTAACATACTATACTATGACTTTTTTCGACATACTGTACTATGACTTTTTTCAACATACTATGAGTTTTTTTGACATTCTATACCATGACTTTTTATGACTTTATTTTGACATACTATACTATGACTTTTTAATGACTTTTTTTTTTTACACACTATACTATGACTTTTTTATGACCTTTTTTCGACATCCTATACTATGACTTTTTTCGACATCCTATACTATGACTTTTTTATGACGTTTATCGGCATACTATACTCTGGCTTTTTTCGGCATTCTATACTATGACTTTTTTGACGTACTATACTATGACTTTTTTATATTTTTTTCGACATACTATACTACGACTTTTTAACATACTATACTATGACTTTTTTCGACATACTATACTGACTTTTTTGTAACTATTTTCGACATACTATATTATGACTTTTTTCAACATACTATACTATGACTTTTTTTATGACTTTTTTCGACATACTGTACTATGACTTTTTATGACTTTATTTTGACATACTATACTATGACTTTTTAATGACTTTTTTTTTTTACACACTATACTATGACTTTTTTATGACCTTTTTTCGACATCCTATACTATGACTTTTTTCGACATCCTATACTATGACTTTTTTATGACGTTTGTCGGCATACTATACTCTGGCTTTTTCGGCATTCTATACTATGACTTTTTTGACATACTATGATATGACTTTTTTTGACATACTATTCTATGACTATTTCATGCCTTTTTTCGACATACTATAATATGACTTTTTTGACATACTATGATATGACTTTTTTTGACATATTATTCTATGACTATTTCATGCCTTTTTTCGACATACTATAATATGACTTTTTTGACATACTATGATATGACTTTTTTTGACATACTATTCTATGACTATTTCATGCCTTTTTTCGACATACTACTATGACTTTTTTCGAAATACTATAACATTACTATTTTGACTTTTTTCAACATACTATACTATGACTTTTTTTGACACACTATACTATGACTTTTTTCGACATACTATACTATGACTTTTTTCGACATCCTATACTATGACTTTTTTATGACGTTTGTCGGCATACTATACTCTGGCTTTTTTCGGCATTCTATACTATGACTTTTTTGACGATATACTATGACTTTTTTCGATGTACTATACTATGACTTTTTTATTTCTTTTTTTGACACACTATACTGTACTATTTTATGACCTTTTTTCGACATCCTATACTATGACTTTTTTCGACATCCTATACTATGAATTTTTTATGACGTTTGTCGGCATACTATACTCTGGCTTTTTTCGGCATTCTATACTATGACTTTTTGACGATATACTATGACTTTTTTCGATGTACTATACTATGACTTTTTATTTCTTTTTTTTGACACACTATACTATGACTTTTTTTATGACTTTTTTCAACATACTATACTATGACTTTTTAGACATACTATACTATGACTTTTTAATGACTTTTTTCGACATACTGTACTATGACTTTTTTCAACATACTATGAGTTTTTTTGACATTCTATACCATGACTTTTTATGACTTTATTTTGACATACTATACTATGACTTTTTAATGACTTTTTTTTTTTACACACTATACTATGACTTTTTATGACCTTTTTTCGACATCCTATACTATGACTTTTTTCGACATCCTATACTATGACTTTTTTATGACGTTTATCGGCATACTATACTCTGGCTTTTTTCGGCATTCTATACTATGACTTTTTTGACGTACTATACTATGACTTTTTTATATTTTTTTTCGACATACTATACTACGACTTTTTTAACATACTATACTATGACTTTTTTCGACATACTATACTGACTTTTTTGTAACTATTTTCGACATACTATATTATGACTTTTTTCAACATACTATACTATGACTTTTTTATGACTTTTTTCGACATACTGTACTATGACTTTTTATGACTTTATTTTGACATACTATACTATGACTTTTTAATGACTTTTTTTTTTTACACACTATACTATGACTTTTTTATTTCTTTTTTTTGACACACTATACTGTACTATTTTATGACCTTTTTTCGACATCCTATACTATGACTTTTTTCGACATCCTATACTATGACTTTTTTATGACGTTTGTCGGCATACTATACTCTGGCTTTTTTCGGCATTCTATACTATGACTTTTTTGACATACTATGCATATCATAGTATGTCAAAAAAGTCTTTTTTGACGATATACTATGACTTTTTTCGATGTACTATACTATGACTTTTTTATTTCTTTTTTTTGACACACTATACTATGACTTTTTTTATGACTTTTTTCAACATACTATACTATGACTTTTTTAGACATACTATACTATGACTTTTTAATGACTTTTTTTTTTTACACACTATACTATGACTTTTTTATGACCTTTTTTCGGCATTCTATACTATGACTTTTTTGACATACTATGATATGACTTCTTTTGACATACTATGATATGACTTTTTTTGACATACTATTCTATGACTATTTCATGACTTTTTTCGGCATACTACTATGACTTTTTTCGAAATACTATAACATTACTATTTTGACTTTTTTCAACATACTATACTATAACTTTTTTGACACACTATGACTTTTTTTTACATACTATAATATGACTTTTTTTGACATACTATATTGTCGACATACTATACTCAGGACTTTTTTTGACACAATATACTATGACTTTTTTTGACATACTATACTATGACTATTTCATGACTTTTTCGAAATACTATAACATTACTATTTATGACGTTTATATACTATGACTTTTTTTGACGTACTATATTATGACTTTTTTTATATATTTTTTCGACATACTATACTACGACTTTTTTAACATACTATACTATGACTTTTTTCGACATACTGTACTATGACTTTTTTCAACATACTATGAGTTTTTTTGACATTCTATACCATGACTTTTTATGACTTTATTTTGACATACTATACTATGACTTTTTAATGACTTTTTTTTTTTACACACTATACTATGACTTTTTTATGACCTTTTTTCGACATCCTATACTATGACTTTTTTCGACATCCTATACTATGACTTTTTTATGACGTTTATCGGCATACTATACTCTGGCTTTTTTCGGCATTCTATACTATGACTTTTTTGACGTACTATACTATGACTTTTTTATATTTTTTTTCGACATACTATACTACGACTTTTTTAACATACTATACTATGACTTTTTTCGACATACTATACTGACTTTTTTGTAACTATTTTCGACATACTATATTATGACTTTTTCAACATACTATACTATGACTTTTTTTGACTTTTTTCGACATACTGTACTATGACTTTTTATGACTTTATTTTGACATACTATACTATGACTTTTTAATGACTTTTTTTTTTTACACACTATACTATGACTTTTTTATGACTTTTTTCGACATCCTATACTATGACTTTTTTCGACATCCTATACTATGACTTTTTTATGACGTTTGTCGGCATACTATACTCTGGCTTTTTTCGGCATTCTATACTATGACTTTTTTGACATACTATGATATGACTTTTTTTGACATACTATTCTATGACTATTTCATGCCTTTTTTCGACATACTATAATATGACTTTTTTGACATACTATGATATGACTTTTTTTGACATATTATTCTATGACTATTTCATGCCTTTTTTCGACATACTATAATATGACTTTTTTGACATACTATGATATGACTTTTTTTGACATACTATTCTATGACTATTTCATGCCTTTTTTCGACATACTACTATGACTTTTTTCGAAATACTATAACATTACTATTTTGACTTTTTTCAACATACTATACTATGACTTTTTTTGACACACTATACTATGACTTTTTTCGACATACTATACTATGACTTTTTCGACATCCTATACTATGACTTTTTTATGACGTTTGTCGGCATACTATACTCTGGCTTTTTTCGGCATTCTATACTATGACTTTTTTGACGATATACTATGACTTTTTTCGATGTACTATACTATGACTTTTTTATTTCTTTTTTTTGACACACTATACTGTACTATTTTATGACCTTTTTTCGACATCCTATACTATGACTTTTTTCGACATCCTATACTATGACTTTTTTATGACGTTTGTCGGCATACTATACTCTGGCTTTTTTCGGCATTCTATACTATGACTTTTTTGACGATATACTATGACTTTTTTCGATGTACTATACTATGACTTTTTTATTTCTTTTTTTTGACACACTATACTATGACTTTTTTATGACTTTTTTCAACATACTATACTATGACTTTTTTAGACATACTATACTATGACTTTTTAATGACTTTTTTCGACATACTGTACTATGACTTTTTTCTACATACTATGAGTTTTTTTGACATTCTATACCATGACTTTTTATGACTTTATTTTGACATACTATACTATGACTTTTAATGACTTTTTTTTTTTACACACTATACTATGACTTTTTTATGACCTTTTTTCGACATCCTATACTATGACTTTTTTCGACATCCTATACTATGACTTTTTTATGACGTTTATCGGCATACTATACTCTGGCTTTTTTCGGCATTCTATACTATGACTTTTTTGACGTACTATACTATGACTTTTTTATATTTTTTTTCGACATACTATACTACGACTTTTTTAACATACTATACTATGACTTTTTTCGACATACTATACTGACTTTTTTGTAACTATTTTCGACATACTATATTATGACTTTTTTCAACATACTATACTATGACTTTTTTATGACTTTTTTCGACATACTGTACTATGACTTTTTATGACTTTATTTTGACATACTATACTATGACTTTTTAATGACTTTTTTTTTTTACACACTATACTATGACTTTTTTATGACCTTTTTTCGACATCCTATACTATGACTTTTTTCGACATCCTATACTATGACTTTTTTATGACGTTTGTCGGCATACTATACTCTGGCTTTTTTCGGCATTCTATACTATGACTTTTTTGACATACTATGATATGACTTTTTTTGACATACTATTCTATGACTATTTCATGCCTTTTTTCGACATACTACTATGACTTTTTTCGAAATACTATAACATTACTATTTTGACTTTTTTCAACATACTATACTATGACTTTTTTTGACACACTATACTATGACTTTTTTCGACATACTATACTATGACTTTTTTCGACATCCTATACTATGACTTTTTTATGACGTTTGTCGGCATACTATACTCTGGCTTTTTTCGGCATTCTATACTATGACTTTTTTGACGATATACTATGACTTTTTTCGATGTACTATACTATGACTTTTTTATTTCTTTTTTTTGACACACTATACTATGACTTTTTTTATTACTTTTTTCAACATACTATACTATGACTTTTTTAGACATACTATAATATGACTTTTTTATGACGTTTGTCGGCATACTATACTCTGGCTTTTTTCGGCATTCTATACTATGACTTTTTTGACATACTATGATATGACTTTTTTTGACATACTATGATATGACTTTTTTTGACATACTATTCTATGACTATTTCATGCCTTTTTTCGACATACTATAATATGACTTTTTTGACATACTATGATATGACTTTTTTTGACATATTATTCTATGACTATTTCATGCCTTTTTTCGACATACTATAATATGACTTTTTTGACATACTATGATATGACTTTTTTTGACATACTATTCTATGACTATTTCATGCCTTTTTTCGACATACTACTATGACTTTTTTCGAAATACTATAACATTACTATTTTGACTTTTTTCAACATACTATACTATGACTTTTTTTGACACACTATACTATGACTTTTTTCGACATACTATACTATGACTTTTTTCGACATCCTATACTATGACTTTTTTATGACGTTTGTCGGCATACTATACTCTGGCTTTTTTTCGGCATTCTATACTATGACTTTTTTGACGATATACTATGACTTTTTTCGATGTACTATACTATGACTTTTTTATTTCTTTTTTTGACACACTATACTGTACTATTTTATGACCTTTTTTCGACATCCTATACTATGACTTTTTTCGACATCCTATACTATGACTTTTTTATGACGTTTGTCGGCATACTATACTCTGGCTTTTTTCGGCATTCTATACTATGACTTTTTTGACGATATACTATGACTTTTTTCGATGTACTATACTATGACTTTTTTATTTCTTTTTTTTGACACACTATACTATGACTTTTTTATGACTTTTTTCAACATACTATACTATGACTTTTTTAGACATACTATACTATGACTTTTTAATGACTTTTTTCGACATACTGTACTATGACTTTTTTCAACATACTATGAGTTTTTTTGACATTCTATACCATGACTTTTTATGACTTTATTTTGACATACTATACTATGACTTTTTAATGACTTTTTTTTTTTACACACTATACTATGACTTTTTTATGACCTTTTTTCGACATCCTATACTATGACTTTTTTCGACATCCTATACTATGACTTTTTTATGACGTTTGTCGGCATACTATACTCTGGCTTTTTTCGGCATTCTATACTATGACTTTTTTGACGTACTATACTATGACTTTTTTATATATTTTTTCGACATACTATACTACGACTTTTTTAACATACTATACTATGACTTTTTTCGACATACTATACTGACTTTTTTGTAACTATTTTCGACATACTATATTATGACTTTTTTCAACATACTATACTATGACTTTTTTCGACATACTGTACTATGACTTTTTATGACTTTATTTTGACATACTATACTATGACTTTTTAATGACTTTTTTTTTTTACACACTATACTATGACTTTTTTATGACCTTTTTTCGACATCCTATACTATGACTTTTTTCGACATCCTATACTATGACTTTTTTATGACGTTTTTCGGCATACTATACTCTGGCTTTTTTCGGCATTCTATACTATGACTTTTTTGACATACTATGATAGGACTTTTTTTGACATACTATTCTATGACTATTTCATGCCTTTTTTCGACATACTATAATATGACTTTTTTGACATACTATGATATGACTTTTTTTGACATACTATTCTATGACTATTTCATGCCTTTTTTCGACATACTATAATATGACTTTTTTGACATACTATGATATGACTTTTTTTGACATACTATTCTATGACTAATTCATGCCTTTTTTCGACATACTATAATATGACTTTTTTGACATACTATGATATGACTTTTTTTGACATACTATTCTATGACTATTTCATGCCTTTTTTCGACATACTACTATGACTTTTTTCGAAATACTATAACATTACTATTTTGACTTTTTTCAACATACTATACTATGACTTTTTTTGACACACTATACTATGACTATTTCATGCCTTTTTTCGACATACTATAATATGACTTTTTTTGACATACTATGATATGACTTTTTTTGACATACTATTCTATGACTATTTCATGCCTTTTTTCGACATACTATAATATGACTTTTTTGACATACTATGATATGACTTTTTTTGACATACTATTCTATGACTATTTCATGCCTTTTTTCGACATACTACTATGACTTTTTTCGAAATACTATAACATTACTATTTTGACTTTTTTCAACATACTATACTATGACTTTTTTTATGACTTTTTTCGACATACTGTACTATGACTTTTTATGACTTTATTTTGACATACTATACTATGACTTTTTAATGACTTTTTTCGACATACTGTACTATGACTTTTTATGACTTTATTTTGACATACTATACTATGACTTTTTAATGACTTTTTTTTTTTACACACTATACTATGACTTTTTTATGACCTTTTTTCGACATCCTATACTATGACTTTTTTCGACATCCTATACTATGACTTTTTTCGGCATTCTATACTATGACTTTTTTGACATACTATGATATGACTTTTTTTGACATACTATTCTATGACTATTTCATGCCTTTTTTCGACATACTATAATATGACTTTTTTGACATACTATGATATGACTTTTTTTGACATACTATTCTATGACTATTTCATGCCTTTTTTCGACATACTATAATATGACTTTTTTGACATACTATGATATGACTTTTTTTGACATACTATTCTATGACTATTTCATGCCTTTTTTCGACATACTACTATGACTTTTTTCGAAATACTATAACATTACTATTTTGACTTTTTTCAACATACTATACTATGACTTTTTTTGACACACTATACTATGACTTTTTTCGACATACTATACTATGACTTTTTTCGACATCCTATACTATGACTTTTTTATGACGTTTGTCGGCATACTATACTCTGGCTTTTTTCGGCATTCTATACTATGACTTTTTTGACGATATACTATGACTTTTTTCGATGTACTATACTATGACTTTTTTATTTCTTTTTTTTGACACACTATACTGTACTATTTTATGACCTTTTTTCGACATCCTATACTATGACTTTTTTCGACATCCTATACTATGACTTTTTTATGACGTTTGTCGGCATACTATACTCTGGCTTTTTTCGGCATTCTATACTATGACTTTTTTGACATACTATGCATATCATAGTATGTCAAAAAAGTCTTTTTTGACGATATACTATGACTTTTTTCGATGTACTATACTATGACTTTTTTATTTCTTTTTTTTGACACACTATACTATGACTTTTTTTATGACTTTTTTCAACATACTATACTATGACTTTTTTAGACATACTATACTATGACTTTTTAATGACTTTTTTTTTTTACACACTATACTATGACTTTTTTATGACCTTTTTTCGGCATTCTATACTATGACTTTTTTGACATACTATGATATGACTTCTTTTGACATACTATGATATGACTTTTTTTGACATACTATTCTATGACTATTTCATGACTTTTTTCGGCATACTACTATGACTTTTTTCGAAATACTATAACATTACTATTTTGACTTTTTTCAACATACTATACTATAACTTTTTTTGACACACTATGACTTTTTTTTTACATACTATAATATGACTTTTTTTTGACATACTATATTGTCGACATACTATACTCAGGACTTTTTTTGACACAATATACTATGACTTTTTTTGACATACTATACTATGACTATTTCATGACTTTTTTCGAAATACTATAACATTACTATTTTATGACGTTTATATACTATGACTTTTTTTGACGTACTATATTATGACTTTTTTTATATATTTTTTCGACATACTATACTACGACTTTTTTAACATACTATACTATGACTTTTTTCGACATACTGTACTGTGACTTTTTTCAACATACTATGAGTTTTTTTGACATTCTATACCATGACTTTTTATGACTTTATTTTGACATACTATACTATGACTTTTTAATGACTTTTTTTTTTTACACACTATACTATGACTTTTTTATGACCTTTTTTCGACATCCTATTCTATGACTTTTTTCGACATCCTATACTATGACTTTTTTATGACGTTTATCGGCATACTATACTCTGGCTTTTTTCGGCATTCTATACTATGACTTTTTTGACGTACTATACTATGACTTTTTTATATTTTTTTTCGACATACTATACTACGACTTTTTTAACATACTATACTATGACTTTTTTCGACATACTATACTGACTTTTTTGTAACTATTTTCGACATACTATATTATGACTTTTTTCAACATACTATACTATGACTTTTTTTATGACTTTTTTCGACATACTGTACTATGACTTTTTATGACTTTATTTTGACATACTATACTATGACTTTTTAATGACTTTTTTTTTTTACACACTATACTATGACTTTTTTATGACCTTTTTTCGACATCCTATACTATGACTTTTTTCGACATCCTATACTATGACTTTTTTATGACGTTTGTCGGCATACTATACTCTGGCTTTTTTCGGCATTCTATACTATGACTTTTTTGACATACTATGATATGACTTTTTTTGACATACTATTCTATGACTATTTCATGCCTTTTTTCGACATACTATAATATGACTTTTTTGACATACTATGATATGACTTTTTTTGACATACTATTCTATGACTATTTCATGCCTTTTTTCGACATACTATAATATGACTTTTTTGACATACTATGATATGACTTTTTTTGACATACTATTCTATGACTATTTCATGCCTTTTTTCGACATACTATAATATGACTTTTTTGACATACTATGATATGACTTTTTTTGACATACTATTCTATGACTATTTCATGCCTTTTTTCGACATACTACTATGACTTTTTTCGAAATACTATAACATTACTATTTCGACTTTTTTCAACATACTATACTATGACTTTTTTTGACACACTATACTATGACTATTTCATGCCTTTTTTCGACATACTATAATATGACTTTTTTTGACATACTATGATATGACTTTTTTTGACATACTATTCTATGACTATTTCATGCCTTTTTTCGACATACTATAATATGACTTTTTTGACATACTATGATATGACTTTTTTTGACATACTATTCTATGACTATTTCATGCCTTTTTTCGACATACTACTATGACTTTTTTCGAAATACTATAACATTACTATTTTGACTTTTTTCAACATACTATACTATGACTTTTTTTATGACTTTTTTCGACATACTGTACTATGACTTTTTATGACTTTATTTTGACATACTATACTATGACTTTTTAATGACTTTTTTCGACATACTGTACTATGACTTTTTATGACTTTATTTTGACATACTATACTATGACTTTTTAATGACTTTTTTTTTTTACACACTATACTATGACTTTTTTATGACCTTTTTTCGACATCCTATACTATGACTTTTTTGACATACTATTCTATGACTATTTCATGCCTTTTTTCGACATACTATAATATGACTTTTTTGACATACTATGATATGACTTTTTTTGACATACTATTCTATGACTATTTCATGCCTTTTTTCGACATACTATAATATGACTTTTTTGACATACTATGATATGACTTTTTTTGACATACTATTCTATGACTATTTCATGCCTTTTTTCGACATACTATAATATGACTTTTTTGACATACTATGATATGACTTTTTTGACATACTATTCTATGACTATTTCATGCCTTTTTTCGACATACTATAATATGACTTTTTTGACATACTATGATATGACTTTTTTTGACATACTATTCTATGACTATTTCATGCCTTTTTTCGACATACTACTATGACTTTTTTCGAAATACTATAACATTACTATTTCGACTTTTTTCAACATACTATACTATGACTTTTTTTGACACACTATACTATGACTATTTCATGCCTTTTTTCGACATACTATAATATGACTTTTTTTGACATACTATGATATGACTTTTTTGACATACTATTCTATGACTATTTCATGCCTTTTTTCGACATACTATAATATGACTTTTTTGACATACTATGATATGACTTTTTTTGACATACTATTCTATGACTATTTCATGCCTTTTTTCGACATACTACTATGACTTTTTTCGAAATACTATAACATTACTATTTTGACTTTTTTCAACATACTATACTATGACTTTTTTTATGACTTTTTTCGACATACTGTACTATGACTTTTTATGACTTTATTTTGACATACTATACTATGACTTTTTAATGACTTTTTTCGACATACTGTACTATGACTTTTTATGACTTTATTTTGACATACTATACTATGACTTTTTAATGACTTTTTTTTTTTACACACTATACTATGACTTTTTTATGACCTTTTTTCGACATCCTATACTATGACTTTTTTGACATACTATTCTATGACTATTTCATGCCTTTTTTCGACATACTATAATATGACTTTTTTGACATACTATGATATGACTTTTTTTGACATACTATTCTATGACTATTTCATGCCTTTTTTCGACATACTATAATATGACTTTTTTGACATACTATGATATGACTTTTTTTGACATACTATTCTATGACTATTTCATGCCTTTTTTCGACATACTACTATGACTTTTTTCGAAATACTATAACATTACTATTTTGACTTTTTTCAACATACTATACTATGACTTTTTTTGACACACTATACTATGACTTTTTTCGACATACTATACTATGACTTTTTTCGACATCCTATACTATGACTTTTTTATGACGTTTGTCGGCATACTATACTCTGGCTTTTTTCGGCATTCTATACTATGACTTTTTTGACGATATACTATGACTTTTTTCGATGTACTATACTATGACTTTTTTATTTCTTTTTTTTGACACACTATACTATGACTTTTTTTATGACTTTTTTCAACATACTATACTATGACTTTTTTAGACATACTATAATATGACTTTTTTATGACGTTTGTCGGCATACTATACTCTGGCTTTTTTCGGCATTCTATACTATGACTTTTTTGACATACTATGATATGACTTTTTTTGACATACTATGATATGACTTTTTTTGACATACTATTCTATGACTATTTCATGACTTTTTTCGGCATACTACTATGACTTTTTTCGAAATACTATAACATTACTATTTTGACTTTTTTCAACATACTATACTATGACTTTTTTTGACACACTATGACTTTTTTTTACATACTATACTATGACTTTTTTTTGACATACTATATTGTCGACATACTATACTCAGGACTTTTTTTGACACAATATACTATGACTTTTTTTGACATACTATACTCAGGACTTTTTTTGACACAATATACTATGACTTTTTTTGACATACTATACTATGACTATTTCATGACTTTTTTCGAAATACTATACTATGACTATTTTATGACTTTTTTGACATACTACTATGACTTTTTTCGAAATACTATAACGTTACTATTTTATGACGTTTATATACTATGACTTTCTTGACGTACTATACTATGACTTTTTTTATATTTTTTTTCGACATTCTATACTGACTTTTTTTTAAACTATTTTCGACATACTATATTATGACTTTTTTCAACATACTATACTATGACTTTTTTTATGACTTTTTTCGACATACTGTACTATGACTTTTTTCAACATACTATGAGTTTTTTTGACATTCTATACCATGACTTTTTATGACTTTATTTTGACATACTATACTATGACTTTTTAATGACTTTTTTTTTTTACACACTATACTATGACTTTTTTATGACCTTTTTTCGACATCCTATACTATGACTTTTTTCGACATCCTATACTATGACTTTTTTATGACGTTTGTCGGCATACTATACTCTGGCTTTTTTCGGCATTCTATACTATGACTTTTTTGACATACTATGATATGACTTTTTTTGACATACTATTCTATGACTATTTCATGCCTTTTTTTGACACACTATACTATGACTTTTTTCGACATACTATACTATGACTTTTTTCGACATCCTATACTATGACTTTTTTATGACGTTTGTCGGCATACTATACTCTGGCTTTTTTCGGCATTTTATACTATGACTTTTTTGACGCTATACTATGACTTTTTTCGATGTACTATACTATGACTTTTTTATTTCTTTTTTTTGACACACTATACTATGACTTTTTTTATGACTTTTTTCGACATACTATACTATGACTTTTTTAGACATACTATAATATGACTTTTATGACTTTTTTCAACATACTATACTATGACTTTTTTCGACATTCTATACTATGACTTTTTTAACATACTATACTATGACTTTTTTTACATACTATACTATGACTTTTTTTTACATACTATATTGTCAACATACTATACTCAGGACTTTTTTGACACAATATACTATGACTTTTTTTGACATACTATACTATGACTATTTCATGACTTTTTTCGAAATACTATACTATGACTATTTTATGACTTTTTTGACATACTACTATGACTTTTTTCGACGTACTATACTATGACTTTTTATATTTTTTTTCGACATACTATACTACAACTTTTTTAACATACTATACTATGACTTTTTTCGACGTACTATACTGACTTTTTGTAATTATTTTCGACATACTATACTATGACTTTTTTCAACATGCTATACTATGACTTTTTATGACTTTTTTCGACATACTATACTATGACTTTTTTCAACATACTATGAGTTTTTTTGACATTCTATACCATGACTTTTTATGACTTTATTTTGACATACTATACTATGACTTTTTAATGACTTTTTTTTCGAGATACTATACTACGACTTTTTTATGACTTTGTTTCGACATACTATAATATGACAATTTTTGACCTACTATACTATGACTTTTTTTATCACTTTTTCGACATACTATACTATGACTTTTTTAGACATACTATAATATGACTTTTTTATGACGTTTGTCGGCATACTATACTCTGGCTTTTTTCGGCATCTATACTATGACTTTTTTGACATACTATGATTGACTTTTTTGACATACTATGATATGACTATTTCATGACTTTTTTCGGCATACTACTATGACTTTTTTCGAAATACTATAACATTACTATTTTGACTTTTTTCAACATACTATACTATGACTTTTTTTGACATACTATATTGTCGACATACTATACTCAGGACTTTTTTTGACACAATATACTATGACTTTTTTTGACATACTATACTATGACTATTTCATGACTTTTTTCGAAATACTATACTATGACTATTTTATGACTTTTTTGACATACTACTATGACTTTTTTCGAAATACTATAACATTACTATTTTATGACGTTTATATACTATGACTTTTTTATATTTTTTTCGACATACTATACTACGACTTTTTTAAATACTATACTATGACTTTTTTCGACATACTATACTGACTTTTTTGTAACTATTTTCGACATACTATATTATGACTTTTTTCAACATACTATACTATGACTTTTTTTATGACTTTTTTCGACATACTGTACTATGACTTTTTTCAACATACTATGAGTTTTTTTGACATTCTATACCATGACTTTTTATGACTTTATTTTGACATACTATACTATGACTTTTTAATGACTTTTTTTTTTTACACACTATACTATGACTTTTTTATGACCTTTTTTCGACATCCTATACTATGACTTTTTTCGACATCCTATACTATGACTTTTTTATGACGTTTGTCGGCATACTATACTCTGGCTTTTTTCGGCATTCTATACTATGACTTTTTTGACATACTATGATATGACTTTTTTTGACATACTATTCTATGACTATTTCATGCCTTTTTTCGACATACTATAATATGACTTTTTTGACATACTATGATATGACTTTTTTTGACATACTATTCTATGACTATTTCATGCCTTTTTTCGACATACTACTATGACTTTTTTCGAAATACTATAACATTACTATTTTGACTTTTTTCAACATACTATACTATGACTTTTTTTGACACACTATACTATGACTTTTTTCGACATACTATACTATGACTTTTTTCGACATCCTATACTATGACTTTTTTATGACGTTTGTCGGCATACTATACTCTGGCTTTTTTCGGCATTTTATACTATGACTTTTTTGACGCTATACTATGACTTTTTTCGATGTACTATACTATGACTTTTTTATTTCTTTTTTTTGACACACTATACTATGACTTTTTTTATGACTTTTTTCGACATACTATACTATGACTTTTTTAGACATACTATAATATGACTTTTATGACTTTTTTCAACATACTATACTATGACTTTTTTCGACATTCTATACTATGACTTTTTTAACATACTATACTATGACTTTTTTTACATACTATACTATGACTTTTTTTTACATACTATATTGTCAACATACTATACTCAGGACTTTTTTGACACAATATACTATGACTTTTTTTGACATACTATACTATGACTATTTCATGACTTTTTTCGAAATACTATACTATGACTATTTTATGACTTTTTTGACATACTACTATGACTTTTTTCGACGTACTATACTATGACTTTTTTATATTTTTTTTCGACATACTATACTACAACTTTTTTAACATACTATACTATGACTTTTTTCGACGTACTATACTGACTTTTTTGTAATTATTTTCGACATACTATACTATGACTTTTTTCAACATGCTATACTATGACTTTTTATGACTTTTTTCGACATACTATACTATGACTTTTTTCAACATACTATGAGTTTTTTTGACATTCTATACCATGACTTTTTATGACTTTATTTTGACATACTATACTATGACTTTTTAATGACTTTTTTTTTTTACACACTATACTATGACTTTTTTATGACCTTTTTTCGACATCCTATACTATGACTTTTTTCGACATCCTATACTATGACTTTTTTTATGACTTTTTTCGACATACTATACTATGACTTTTTTAGACATACTATAATATGACTTTTTTATGACGTTTGTCGGCATACTATACTCTGGCTTTTTTCGGCATTCTATACTATGACTTTTTTGACATACTATGATATGACTTTTTTGACATACTATGATATGACTATTTCATGACTTTTTTCGGCATACTACTATGACTTTTTTCGAAATACTATAACATTACTATTTTGACTTTTTTCAACATACTATACTATGACTTTTTTTTGACATACTATATTGTCGACATACTATACTCAGGACTTTTTTTGACACAATATACTATGACTTTTTTTGACATACTATACTATGACTATTTCATGACTTTTTTCGAAATACTATACTATGACTATTTTATGACTTTTTTGACATACTACTATGACTTTTTTCGAAATACTATAACATTACTATTTTATGACGTTTATATACTATGACTTTTTTATATTTTTTTTCGACATACTATACTACGACTTTTTTAACATACTATACTATGACTTTTTTCGACATACTATACTGACTTTTTTGTAACTATTTTCGACATACTATATTATGACTTTTTTCAACATACTATACTATGACTTTTTTTTATGACTTTTTTCGACATACTGTACTATGACTTTTTTCAACATACTATGAGTTTTTTTGACATTCTATACCATGACTTTTTATGACTTTATTTTGACATACTATACTATGACTTTTTAATGACTTTTTTTTTACACACTATACTATGACTTTTTTATGACCTTTTTTCGACATCCTATACTATGACTTTTTTCGACATCCTATACTATGACTTTTTTATGACGTTTGTCGGCATACTATACTCTGGCTTTTTTCGGCATTCTATACTATGACTTTTTTGACATACTATGATATGACTTTTTTTGACATACTATTCTATGACTATTTCATGCCTTTTTTCGACATACTATAATATGACTTTTTTGACATACTATGATATGACTTTTTTTGACATACTATTCTATGACTATTTCATGCCTTTTTTCGACATACTACTATGACTTTTTTCGAAATACTATAACATTACTATTTTGACTTTTTTCAACATACTATACTATGACTTTTTTTGACACACTATACTATGACTTTTTTCGACATACTATACTATGACTTTTTTCGACATCCTATACTATGACTTTTTTATGACGTTTGTCGGCATACTATACTCTGGCTTTTTTCGGCATTTTATACTATGACTTTTTTGACGCTATACTATGACTTTTTTCGATGTACTATACTATGACTTTTTTATTTCTTTTTTTTGACACACTATACTATGACTTTTTTTATGACTTTTTTCGACATACTATACTATGACTTTTTTAGACATACTATAATATGACTTTTATGACTTTTTTCAACATACTATACTATGACTTTTTTCGACATTCTATACTATGACTTTTTTAACATACTATACTATGACTTTTTTTTACATACTATACTATGACTTTTTTTTACATACTATATTGTCGACATACTATACTCAGGACTTTTTTGACACAATATACTATGACTTTTTTTGACATACTATACTATGACTATTTCATGACTTTTTTCGAAATACTATACTATGACTATTTTATGACTTTTTTGACATACTACTATGACTTTTTTCGACGTACTATACTATGACTTTTTTATATTTTTTTTCGACATACTATACTACGACTTTTTTAACATACTATACTATGACTTTTTTCGACGTACTATACTGACTTTTTTGTAATTATTTTCGACATACTATACTATGACTTTTTTCAACATGCTATACTATGACTTTTTATGACTTTTTTCGACATACTATACTATGACTTTTTTCAACATACTATGAGTTTTTTTGACATTCTATACCATGACTTTTTATGACTTTATTTTGACATACTATACTATGACTTTTTAATGACTTTTTTTTTTTACACACTATACTATGACTTTTTTATGACCTTTTTTCGACATCCTATACTATGACTTTTTTCGACATCCTATACTATGACTTTTTTTATGACTTTTTTCGACATACTATACTATGACTTTTTTAGACATACTATAATATGACTTTTTTATGACGTTTGTCGGCATACTATACTCTGGCTTTTTTCGGCATTCTATACTATGACTTTTTTGACATACTATGATATGACTTTTTTGACATACTATGATATGACTATTTCATGACTTTTTTCGGCATACTACTATGACTTTTTTCGAAATACTATAACATTACTATTTTGACTTTTTTCAACATACTATACTATGACTTTTTTTTGACATACTATATTGTCGACATACTATACTCAGGACTTTTTTTGACACAATATACTATGACTTTTTTTGACATACTATACTATGACTATTTCATGACTTTTTTCGAAATACTATACTATGACTATTTTATGACTTTTTTGACATACTACTATGACTTTTTTCGAAATACTATAACATTACTATTTTATGACGTTTATATACTATGACTTTTTTATATTTTTTTTCGACATACTATACTACGACTTTTTTCGGCATTCTATACTATGACTTTTTTGACATACTATGATATGACTTTTTTGACATACTATGATATGACTATTTCATGACTTTTTTCGGCATACTACTATGACTTTTTTCGAAATACTATAACATTACTATTTTGACTTTTTTCAACATACTATACTATGACTTTTTTTTGACATACTATATTGTCGACATACTATACTCAGGACTTTTTTTGACACAATATACTATGACTTTTTTTGACATACTATACTATGACTATTTCATGACTTTTTTCGAAATACTATACTATGACTATTTTATGACTTTTTTGACATACTACTATGACTTTTTTCGAAATACTATAACATTACTATTTTATGACGTTTATATACTATGACTTTTTTATATTTTTTTTCGACATACTATACTACGACTTTTTTAACATACTATACTATGACTTTTTTCGACATACTATACTGACTTTTTTGTAACTATTTTCGACATACTATATTATGACTTTTTTCAACATACTATACTATGACTTTTTTTTATGACTTTTTTCGACATACTGTACTATGACTTTTTTCAACATACTATGAGTTTTTTTGACATTCTATACCATGACTTTTTATGACTTTATTTTGACATACTATACTATGACTTTTTAATGACTTTTTTTTTTTACACACTATACTATGACTTTTTTATGACCTTTTTTCGACATCCTATACTATGACTTTTTTCGACATCCTATACTATGACTTTTTTATGACGTTTGTCGGCATACTATACTCTGGCTTTTTTCGGCATTCTATACTATGACTTTTTTGACATACTATGATATGACTTTTTTTGACATACTATTCTATGACTATTTCATGCCTTTTTTCGACATACTATAATATGACTTTTTTGACATACTATGATATGACTTTTTTTGACATACTATTCTATGACTATTTCATGCCTTTTTTCGACATACTACTATGACTTTTTTCGAAATACTATAACATTACTATTTTGACTTTTTTCAACATACTATACTATGACTTTTTTCGACATCCTATACTATGACTTTTTTATGACGTTTGTCGGCATACTATACTCTGGCTTTTTTCGGCATTCTATACTATGACTTTTTGACGCTATACTATGACTTTTTTCGATGTACTATACTATGACTTTTTTATTTCTTTTTTTTGACACACTATACTATGACTTTTTTTATGACTTTTTTCGAAATACTATACTATGACTTTTTTAGACATACTATAATATGACTTTTATGACTTTTTTCAACATACTATACTATGACTTTTTTCGACATTCTATACTATGACTTTTTTAACATACTATACTATGACTTTTTTTTACATACTATACTATGACTTTTTTTTGACATACTATATTGTCGACATACTATACTCAGGACTTTTTTGACACAATATACTATGACTTTTTTTGACATACTATACTATGACTATTTCATGACTTTTTTCGAAATACTATACTATGACTATTTTATGACTTTTTTGACATACTACTATGACTTTTTTTGAAATACTATAACATTACTATTTTATGACGTTTATATACTATGACTTTTTTCGACGTACTATACTATGACTTTTTTATATTTTTTTTCGACATACTATACTACGACTTTTTTAACATACTATACTATGACTTTTTTCGACATACTATACTGACTTTTTTGTAATTATTTTCGACATACTATACTATGATTTTTTTCAACATGCTATACTATGACTTTTTATGACTTTTTTCGACATACTATACTATGACTTTTTTCAACATACTATGAGTTTTTTTGACATTCTATACCATGACTTTTTATGACTTTATTTTGACATACTATACTATGACTTTTTAATGACTTTTTTTTTTTACACAGTATACTATGACTTTTTTATGACCTTTTTTCGACATCCTATACTATGACTTTTTTCGACATCCTATACTATGGCTTTTTTTATGACGTTTGTCGGCATACTATACTCTGGCTTTTTTCGGCATTCTATACTATGACTTTTTTGACATACTATGATATGACTTTTTTTGACATACTATTCTATGACTATTTCATGCCTTTTTTCGACATACTATAATATGACTTTTTTGACATACTATGATATGACTTTTTTTGACATACTATTCTATGACTATTTCATGCCTTTTTTCGACATACTACTATGACTTTTTTCGACTTACTATACTATGACTTTTTTATGACGTTTGTCGGCATACTATACTCTGGCTTTTTTCGGCATTCTATACTATGACTTTTTTGACATACTATGATATGACTTTTTTCAACATACTATACTATCACTATTTCATGACTTTTTTGACATACTATGATATGACTTTTTTCAACATACTATACTATGACTATTTCATGACTTTTTTCGACATACTACTATGACTTTTTTCGAAATACTATAACATTACTATTTTGACTTTTTTCGACATACTATACTATGACTTTTTTGACATACTATACTATGACGTTTTTAACACACTATACTATGACTTTTTTCGACGTACTATACTATGGCTTTTTTCGACATAATATATTATGACTTTTTTCGACATACTATACTATGACTTTTTTCGACATACTATACACAACTTTTTTAACATACTATACTATGACCTTTTTTCGACATACTATACACAACTTTTTTAACATACTATACTATGACCTTTTTTTCTACATACTATACTATGAATTTTTCGATATATAATAATAATAATAAATTTTTTTATTCATAGGCGCCTTTCAAATCACTCAAGGTCACCTTACAAGAAAAAAACAATATACTAAGTTACAATATAACAATCGTTCATAAAATGTACAGGGCATATTTACAAAGCAAAACAAAATCCGGTGGAAGGGAGTTCCAGATGCAGGGGGCTGAGCGACTAAATGCTCTAAGCATCACCAGCTGGTCTATGTCGGGTTCTACTATCCTAAAACCAGTTGAGCTTCTTTACAAAAAGGCACTCAAAACTCTAGATAAAAAAACCTTTCTCTTATCATCATTGCAACATCGTAGAGAAATATAACTTACTGAGTTTTGATGATTTTTGTAAATTTTCCTCAATGTGCTTTATTTATAAAGTACTACATGGCCTGGCGCCACCTCCACTGCTAGAGTTTATTAAATACAGACAGACTCGGATCACCAGAGCTGTTGTAAACAGGGACTGTGAGGTTCCTTTTAGAAAAACCTCCTTCAGCCATAACGCTATTAAAGGTCTAGTGCATTATGGAACATACTACCCCCAACTATAAGGGAATGTCCCACTTTGGCCACCTTTAAGAGCCAAGTAAAGTTGTGGCTTAGAGCTAACCAAACGTGCAACCACCTTTCACTGTATGCTGTACTGTATTAGCCCAGTAGAGCATACTAATGAATGGTGTCTCCGTTTTAACACCTACTAATGAATTGTCCTGTTTTTCTTTTTCTTTTTGTTTCTCCTTGTTTTATATAGCAAATGTTACTATTGTATATCTTTTGTCATTTTTTATTGTAACTTCAACCTGCCTAATGGACTACAGATGAACATTAGCCCCGGGGCTACAATCTGGCATTTTTACGTGTACTGCTGTAAATGTTCATCCATGTGCATTGTCCTGAAATAATACAAAAAAAAAATAGCTGGTATCATCGTTTTTCGAGATACTATACCATTACTTTTTTATGATGTTTTTGGACATACTATACTATGACTTTTTTTTATCACTTTTTTGGACATACTATACTATAACTTTTCATGACTTTTTTATCGCTATTTTCAACATAATATACTATGATTTTGTATCACTTTTTTCAACATACTATACTATATGTTATGACTCGGGGGATAGGAGGACCCAAAAGCAGAGAGCAGACGAGGTAACGTTTGATCTTGAGGATTTATTTTACAAAAAACAAGATTCAATTGTTTTTTGAAAATTAAACCATGTAAACCTATTCTGGTACAATCTTAAAATACAATTATGAACCTGAAAATGAGCATAATATGGCTGCTTTAAAGTATATAGTATAGTATAGAATGTAGTATACTATATTGTATAGTATGTCATAAGACATTTTTTAAGATATACTATACTATGAAATGTTTCATAACATTTGTATGACATGCAATACTATGGCATATTATGCTCATTTTCAGGTTCATAATTGTATTTTAAGGTTGTACCAGAATAGGTTTACATGGTTTAATTTTCAAAAAACACCATATTTTTGTTGTACTGCAGTGCTCTCTCTCACTGCTGCAGATCCTCTTTTCACCTGGTCTCTTTTTTAGCTACAAAGTGAGACCTCTTTTCTTCTTCTTCTTCTGTACTATCTTTGATTGCACTTGCACATGCGCAGTAGCTCAGATGTAGATCATGTCCGCTAGCTAGCTCCATAGACAGTAAAAGAAAGGCTGTTTCTACAACTTCGGTCAGTTACAAGGCAGGATTAGCTGGGAGACTTCTAAATGAGGGCGCACATGTAAGTAGTTCTTTTGTAGATTATGGTGAACTTGTGTGTGTTGTAGCAGTGCTTTGCTATTGAGAACGAGGTAGCATGCTAGCGTTAGCGTTAGCGTGAGCATGCTAACGCCAACACTACGAGCTAATGGTTGCGGTTAGCCTGCTCGTTTCGGCTTGTGACGTCACAAGCCATGCTGATTTTGAACAGCTCACCCAGAGACTGAAGGCAGGACACATTCAGAAACTGTATCTCACTCTAAACAGCATGGATGGATTTTTTTCAAAGTTTGTATGTGTGTGGAAGCACCACAGACACAACATAACACCCCAAATCCCGGAAAAAGTGATTTTTTCATAATATGGGCACTTTAACAAGTATGGCTGTGCTGTTAGGTGTGAGAGACGGACAGAAACAGTTAATGTTGCGTAGGTGGAAGTATGCAGACCGAGTTCTATTATTGATGTGAGATTTGAACGATAGAGTGCTGTCAAGGATGACACCTAGACTATTAACATGTATTTATGACATACAATACAATGACATGTTTTATTACACTTTCATGACATACTATACTATGACATGTTTTATGAGTTTTTATGAAATACTATACTATGACATGTATAATGAGCCTGTATGGCATACTATGACATGTTTCATGAGTTTGTATGGCATGCTACACTATGACATGTTTTATGACATTTTTATGACAAGTTCTAGTATTCTATGACTTTTTTTCATGACATTTTTTATGGCATACTATTGACCTTAGTATGGGCCAGACAGGCAGCTTTTTATTTTTATTTGTGTTGCTAGGTAACATCCAGACATCTAGAAAGCTTATGTCTGAAACTGTGAAATTGGTACACATACTACAGACAATAAGAAAGGATTCAAATAATTAAGTTATTTTTGTCTTAAAATCCATGCTTTTTTGAGCACTTTTGTAAAATTATTACAATTCATTTAAACAGCAATTTCATTGGTGAAGCGGTACCTAACTCTCAAAAATCTCAAATGTCAGAAAATAGTTTTTAAAATATTCCCTATAGATGATGGTAATGTACTATTTGCAACAAGATAAAATAAATAACATAACAGGAACAAATTGTTTAATGTCACATATGTAATTTGTATTATATGGGCAACACCAACACACAAACAAAAACACATCCTGCACCTTGTGAATCACCACATACTGTTTCTTTATTGACATTTAAGCTCTGTTTAACATCTTAATTTAGGAGTAGCCTCTGTAAAAATGGAAGAAACCCAAAGGTAGAAGATAAGCTCAGTTAGCAATCAGCGCAGGCAGTCAAGGCAGCATGAGGAGCAGGACAAGATGACCCTTACTTGTTCTCTTTTAGCACAGCAGGTCAATGAACCAACAGCAGACTGCATATCCTTTTCATTGATTGACCTGTCAGAGCATGTCAATGCACACATGAACAGAATAAGCCCTGCTGTTACACACTGCTCACACATGAACTCACAAATCTCTCTCCTCAAACTACAAAGAAACTGAGGGTGAAGGGAAACCTGCTCCTGCCCTCCCACCAGCCAGACTCCAGGGTTGACAGTAGAAGTCAAGATGGATTAATTCAACACTCACACGAATATTAGAATTGTCCCATGCTGAATTTTGATACTGTGTTTAATACATGTGGGTGGGTTTACAACTGATAGCGATCTATCTGGAAAATAGGTTGATCTGTTTTTTAATATCAGACATGACTGAAAGAGATCTTCTCTTATTTTAAAGTAATAGTCAGACATTTGAGGAGATATTCTTATTTGCTTTCCTGCCAAGTTAGATGAGAAGAGAAGTACCACTTTGGTGTTTGTACAATAAATGAAGCTAAAATATAATAGCCAGCAGCCAGTTAGCTTATAGCATAAAGACTGGGAATAGCTTGCCTGGCTCTGTTGAAAGATAACAAGAACTCTAAAGCTCACTATTAAACATGTCTCGTTTCTTTTGTCCACACAAAAATTTAAGTAAAAAGCAACGTGTTCTATATCCCCCGTTTCCTTTGTTTATGCTAAGCTAAGCTAACTGGCAGCTGACTTTTAGTACTTAGCCTATTTAAAAATGTGTTGTGTTGTGTTTTTTTTTTTGTACATATTGAAGATATCATGAGCTTTGAAATGTGCTGGTAGGCAGATTGTGTTATCTTTGGACAGAGCCAAGCTAGGTGTTTCCCTATGTCTTTATGCTAAGCTAGGCTAGCCATCTCCTGACTTTAGCTTCATATTTATAGGCGAGATATGGTATCAATCTTCTCATCTAATTTGGCAAGAAAGGTAATAAGCATGTTTCCCAAAAGTCAAACTATTCCTTTAACTGACAAAAACTAAAATGACAGAAGAAAAGCTTCTCTCGCCGTCTGGTTGGGTTTTATTTTGGCTACAGTGCTTAAGCTGGGATAAGGCCGACCTAGACAAAACTAACATACACAAATGGCACTGTGACTGTTGCCAGGAGAGGTGATATTGTCATATACTGTAATGTGAGTGTGGGGCGAGATTAAGGGCTGTATTTTCTCCCTTTGTGCATTTGACCAGAGCATCCCATGACGTTAATGTCACGGGCATCACCAATTTTGTAAAAGCTTATTATAAGTCTGCTGAATGAAATGGTCAGCATTATGCAAACTCTAGACTCCATAAATACACCAATTAATCTTTCCATTTTAGTAGAAAGACTGTATTTATGTAGATCTAAGTAATCAGAATTCATTCATCTGTGTTCTTGTTTAGCAAATAGGCCCAAAAATATTGGAAAAAGTAATTCACTCCTGATAAGTGAATGTGTATTACTTTGCATACTTCAAAATGTTTTTGACTTGATGAATACAACAAAGTGTATATCCAATAAAACAACTTGCAACCCCCTCAAAATGATCTCATCTCACTACAATATTACAATATTCTTTTTCATATAGACAAGGGCAAGATGTTCTGAAATCGAATTATCTTTTTTATAGGGTAAAACTTTGTTGTAATATTGGCAATGGTGAAAGAAGTAGATCCCTTCCTTGAGTGAAAGTAGCAATACTACAATGTATAAATCGGCAAAGTATCCATTTATGTTGATAATAATAATATAATAATATATGATGTATGTAAAATCTTGATCTGCAAAGTAACTTAAAATAAATGCAAACTGCAAAGTCATTGTAGCTTTTAAATACATGTAGTAGAATAGAAATATACAGTCACATAAAATTGAAATACTCAGGTATAGTAAAAGTAACCCAGATTCACATTTTTTGTCAAGTCCATCTTCTACATTGAAAGTGTTTTTGGTTGCTGTAATTGTTCTTTCTGTCCGTACTGGCCCTGAAGAGATCCCTTAAGGTGTGGACACACAGAGCCAATAATCGGCCGTTGGACAGTCTGGCGAGGTCAGTGATGCTGTCGTCCGTCCGAGGGGCCGTTGTCCTTCATTTTGGCCAATTTGTATGTATGTATAACGGCGGGGCGGGCACTGCCTGCAGTCGGACTCAAATGACCCATCTGATTGGTAGAGTGCTAACCCGGAAACGGGGAGCAAAAACTAGAGTCTCTCAAAATCTGATGAAAATCTTTTAAACTGACCTTTGTTGATCTGAAATGAAGACAGATTCAGCAACTGCATGGCCTATTTCTCGCTTAAAATGTTTTCAGAAACACGTTTCGGTGAACTATTTTAATACAATATGAGATCGTATCAAGGGGGTAAGCTTCGCTTCAGAGCTCGAACAGACAAGTTGCTCACGTCACATTTACGTCGTCTCTCTCATCATATTCTGAACAAGCCGCCATGACAGTCTGTCTTTGAATTTCCGGAGAAGTCAGACCCATGTGACGCGTTCGTCCAATCAGCTGCCGGTTTTCATTTTTGGGTGACAATACAGATTAGCGCCGCCTGCTGTTATGGAAATGTATTACGTCTCGTCGCTTTGGTGTGTTCCGAGGCACTTTTTTGCCAATTTGGGGAGACTGATCAGCCCAACTGCCTTTTCTGTCGACGTTTGTCCGTCGGCTCTGTTTGTCCACACCTGAAAGGATGAGTAACGGTGGACAAGATCCACAGTCCTCATTCTGTGCAAACACTAATCTTAAAACTCAGATAAAGCTAATGAGAAGCTTTAGCATTCTGAGTTAGACAAAGATGGATATCTTCCAAAGTTAAATTCTACATTTCGTTAGTATTACTGTAAATTCCCACTTTGTGTTACTATCAGTCTGCCATGTGGCTCAGCAAGGAAACAATGTCTGTGAGAGCACAACGATGGAAGTTTCATAATAAAACCATTGTAACTTTTGAAGAACTTGATTTGTCTAAGTTATCTGCCTCATATTAGCTTCAGCTAAACTACAAGTGAAAGGAGGGCTATACATTTTGTCCTCCATCACTTACATTGGATGTCCTGTATAAGGGTTCATTTTGTGGCCAGTATGGAGAGGAGAAACAATAACAGCGATCAAAAACTACTCATGCATGTAAGTATTGTTTTAATACAGTATAGAGTATAGAGTTTTTGTGTAAAAATTTGAGATAAAGTAATTATGTTCCAATGATGCATAGTTCTTGAATTGTTGTGCACAAAAACACACACACACACACACACACACACACACACACACATGACATAAAACATGTCCTCAATATAATGTTCATGCTCATTGCTTCAGTGCGTAGGCATCTGCCAGAGTCACTAGTTCCAAATATATTATTATTATACCTTCTCATGATGATGAACCAGACAAGATGAGTGATAACAGAGATGCTGTTACACAAGAGAAATAATGGATTAAAAATCCTTGTTTACTTTATATCTCTTACTCAAGGCTTTGGTTAACTAATGAAGTGTCTGAGATAAACATTACAACAGAAGAGAATATTCCCATTCAATAAAAAACAAAAGTCATAATCCAAATATTAAACTTCTGGAGAAGTCGGAAGAGGAGATTACGTCTGAAACCTCAGTATCAGATTTGACTATATATATCAGAGTGATATTCCAGATGTTTCCATTTCTTAATAATATTAAATTATCTTTTTATCTTAGATTATAAACTGTACTTCAGAATGATGTGAATAACCTATCAAGAGCATCGGGGGGGATAATATATTATTCTGATATTTTTGATATAAGGTAAGCATATAGCTAGGTATAGATGTATCTTCCCTGAGGGAGCTCTGTAGACACAGTCAGACCAGTCATCCATCTACCCAAACCATTTCCACATATTCTCCATCAGTGACTTTCATTTCCTCTATGATGGCCGGAAGGAATGGCCTTAGTCTGTTTGGATATCTATCTAATGGCTGCTTAAGTGGACTGCCGGACCGCCTCTGGACCCAGACATAGCAAAATAGAGATGGCAGGGGCAGTCTGTGTTCTGAGTCCTCTCAAAGTAATGCATTTATACTCTGAATGATCCAAAGTGCGCCACTCTGTGTAATAAGAATAAACAAATAGCCGTACCGCATTGGCTTTATTGTCTTACATCAACGTTGATTTATTCACAGCCGTGTGGGCTATTGTATGCAGATTGCCTGATGTCCCCGCGGTGAACTCCTCACCTAATCCTTTCAGAGAGTAACTGCACTGCAGGGGGGAGTGGGGTCCCACATGAATGAGAGAGGGTTTAAACAGTCAAGAAAACCACAAAAACGTGCAGGGAAACACTCCTGAAAGTTTACACTGGCCTTTCCACTGGTCAAATCAACAAAAGATATTTGATTCATACAGAGCTTCTAAGGAACCACAGTTTGGATGGCAGCGGCAGGTAGGATGAGTGCTATGATATGATGAGAGTCATTTTAAAAAGGCATAAAGGCGTCTAAAAGCTGAGATTGGAAGTGATAATGTTTCCTCCTGGGTCAGTAAGACCACACCCCGGAGAGAACAGCTGCAGCTGACCACATTATGGATGGCGAGGGACAGAGATAAAGGAGTGAAGCTCTGGGCCCATAGTACTGCCTGAAATCAGATTTAGATTCCATTCTTACATCCAAATCATATTATTCTCCACAGCTATTCAAAGAGTAGCTATCTATCACTCACATACACACACACTGTCAACATGATCCAACCATCTGTCAGTACACAGAGCTTCAAGATACGGCCCTGATGGAGCTACTGCTTATTGCTTTAACATCCTCTCTGCTGCTTGCGTGCATGCTTTGGTGTAGAAAACAGATACAGAACTCTAAATTGTTGCATCAACACATTCAACTATATTAACAAGGAAGAACAGCAGCATTTTTTGCATTAAATCGATTAAATCTTTTCATCAGAAATAAGCAAAAATTCAGACAATTTATTTCCCGTTGAACGCTTGCCAAAAAGTGGACTGACATGTTTTATTTATGAGAGCTTAGCGCCACAGTAAACGCTTTGCTTTCATGACTAAAATCTAAAATATGAATCTTAAGATATAGTATTGGGAATATTACAATAGGAAAAGTACAATAGGCAGGCTGAGGAAACCCCTGACAGAAAAAAAAATGTTCTTACTGTTTTACTGGGTGTGAAATTTCTCACATTTAAATCCCCTTTGCACTCTCTTGCTCAGTTCCAAATTTTCCATTTTCTTCATTTCCACACAAGATAGGGTCTCAAGAGTGTACAGTCTCCTGTATGGGGGACTTAACTAATTGAGTCTCTATCTTCCTTTGGCTTGTTTTATGTTACTACTGAGCTTTTTTAAACTAAATCTCATGATGGTTTGTGTAATCATTGCAGCCTCTAGGACTGGAAGTTTCTAAGTTGGGAGTTTTAACAGTGTTTTGTCCAAAAGATATCTATTCCAAATCTCTATTTTGCACAAACGAGACAAGCTGTGGATTACCAATCCTTTCTACTCTCTATACCACTTTCTCTCTCTTACTGCTGAAGATGTACAGATCGAACCCTAGTTCCCCACATGCTGCTTTTATGACTGTAAAAGGTCAGCTGTTGATGATCGCACTGCATGACCACATCATTGAGGAGAAGGATGATTTGAGGTGCCTCTAAAATTAGACTTAATTTGGCCCACTGAATAATGCGTGTATTTCAACACGTGAAGCTAACTGCTGTGAATAAAAAAAAAAAAAAAAGTTCCACATTTAAGATAAGAATAGCCTTTATTTATTTTTAGTTGAAATTTGTCATGGGCATTCAAGAAACACTGGTGTCATAGCAGCACACAGCCTCGCCATATGCACACAATACATTCATATACAAACTATATCAAACTACAGTAACAAAATATTTCCCCAGCTCCAGAGGAAACAGTAACGATACAAGCATTAGTTCAAGTCATAAGTGAAAATACAAAACCATACACATTCAGCTGTAATAAAGTTTTAAAGTACAAATCAATTACTGCCTGTTGTTACTCTGCTCCTGGCAGAAACTGACTATTAATGTCACATTTTATTTTTACAACCATAAAAAGACACAAGCTGATTAAGGTGGGAGTAACAAGGATTTGTCTACATCTTCTTCAGGCAATTAGTAAACTATGATGGAAGTTGCAGCAATTAAACAGATTTAATGAAAAATAGATGGATGATGGACATTTGCTCTGCATTTACCAGTAAAAAAGAGAGAGAGAGATCCTCCATTTGGAAAATAAATTGGACACCTGCTCTTTAATTTCATTGTTATTTCTCCTCAGGTAATCCTTTAATGGTGTGAAAATGTGTTTTCTCAATTGGTAGCTGGCAGCTTTCTGTCATTGGTGTGTTAGTGCATGAGTGAAGAAGTAAATTTTAACACGCTTTGAATAAAAGTTCTACATAAATGTCTTTTTACCATTTCATCATAATTATTACATTTATGCAGACCACATTAGAAAAATGTTTACAGAAAAGATCAGTCGATACCTTGTGAACTTGATTGAAAAAAATAATAAAAAAGTCTTTATTATTATTATTAGGGCCCGAGCGCCGACAGCGGCGAAGGCCCTATTGAAACTGAAGGAATTATTATTTTACCGGCAAATGAATTGGCTTTTTGAGGGGCTTAACATATTCAAAAACTCACCAAATGTGGCGGTCGCATCAAGTCTGGTGAAAATTTACGTATTTTAAGGGTTTCGGGAATATGCGCGCAAAAATGGCTCGCTAGCGCCCCCTACAATGTTAAAAAAATTGAGCCCCTGCAGTGCGTTTAACGTAGACTCACGAAACTTGGTACACATATGTATCATGTAAAGATGTACAAAAAACGTCATTGAAGCCATACCCTAAGCCCAACAGGAAGTCCGCCATTTTGATTTCAAAGTTCGAAATTAGTGCGACATTTCCACGTCGTACTTTAACGAACTCCTCCTAGAGATTTCATCCGATCAACTTCAAATTCGGTCTGTGCCATCTTAAGACATTAAAGATGAAAAGTTGTTAAAAGAAAAACTTTTCGTCATAGGGCGTGGCCGTGGCGGGGCGGCCATTTTGTGTGTTTCGCCGCCGAAACAGGAAGTGGGTGTAACTCGAGTGTACATTGTCCGATTGGCTCGAAACTTTTCAGGATTCATAAGAGTCCAACCCTGAGGACAAATAAAGGCCGATATTTACTTAAAGTCATAGCGCCCCCTAGTGGCAACAGGAAGTAGGCCTAAAAGTCAAGGTGCTATACTTTAACGAACTCCTCCTAGAGATTTCATCCGATGTACTTCAAACTTGGTCTCTATCATCCCAACACCTTAAAGATGAAAAGTTATTAAAAGAAAAACTTTTCGTCTGACGGTGTGGGCGTTGCGTGGTGGCCATTTTGAGTGTTGAGCGATGAACAAATAAATTGTTGTAACTTGAGTGTACGTTGTCGTATCTGCCCGAAAATTGTCAAGATTGACAAGGGTCCAGGCCTGAGGACACCTACAGGCCATATTTGACTTTTGGTCATAGCGCCCCCCGCTGGCAACAGGAAATGCGCCTTATATGACAAACATCATCTGATTTACATGAAACTTAGAATGTGTGGTCTACATGTGATAATGAGCCGGCCCCTATAATATAACCACGCCCACTTACTCAGGCCACGCCCCCTTTCATAACATTTGTACCGTTTAAGGTAGAGTCTTGTGTGAGGTGTCATTGAACTCAGCAGAGAGTTCCTTCTTCATTGGTGATCGTTTGGCCCGCCCCCTATGCTTAAGCCACGCCCCCTTTCATAACATTTGAACCGTTTAAGGTAGGGTCTTGTGTGAGGTGTCATTGAACTCAGCAGAGAGTTGCTTCTTCATTGGTGATGTTTGGCCTGCCCCCTATGCTTAAGCCACACCCCCTTTCATAACATTTGAACGATTTAAGGTTGACCATTGTGTGAGGTATCAATGAAATCAGCAGAGAGTTCCTTCTTCATTGGTGATGGTTTGGCCCGCCCCCTATGGTTAAGCCACGCCCCCTTTCATAACATTTGAACGATTTAAGGTTGACCATTGTGTGAGGTATCATTGAACTCAGCAGAGACTTCCTTTTTAATTGGTGATGGGTTGACCCGGCCCCTATAATTTAGCCACGCCCCTTTTTATAACTGGTGACCCATTTAAGGAAGAGTCTTGTGTGAGGTGTCATTGAACTCAGCAGAGAGTTGCTTCTTCATTGGTGATGGTTTGGCCCGCCCCCTATGCTTAAGCCACGCCCCCTTTCATAACATTTGAACCATCTAAGGTAGAGTCTTGTGTGAGGTATCATTGAACGCAGCAGGGAGTTCCCTTTTCATTGGTGACGATTTGCGGTGTCTGAGTGCCGCGCAAATGCACGGTCGCAAGGAGCGGTGACCGCCGGTGACCCCGACGCGCGCAGAGGAGCGAGGGCCCGTCCATCGCTGCTTGCAGCTTTAATTATTATTATTATTATTATTATTATTATTATTATTATTATTATTATTATTATATAAACTTGCAATCATTTTATTTTGGCCACTTGGGGGCAACATAAAAACAAAGTTGACATGTCACAAGTTTTTATAGCAAACATGTTAGCAAACAGTTGTTTATTACACATCGAGGCAGACATGCAGCAACATTAGTTGGTGGCCACCTAGTCTCGCATTGCCAGACCTTCCTCCACAGCGCTGCAAAGGAGGGTCTGGCTAGTCCACACAGCTAACTGTGTCTGACTGCGGTTTAGAGCTGGGCAGGTGAGCTATAGCTATCACTCCGTAGAGCAGAGGGGCAGAGTCGATTACAAAATTCTCAGTGGGTTTGTGACAACTAGCAACTCCTTTCACATTACACACTGATCCACTGATAACATACAAGTATTAATTGTTGCAGCTTAAAGTTTGGTGATTTTATTTTCTTTAGGGCTGCAACTAACAATTATTGTCATTGTCGATTAATCTGTTGATTATTTTCTCGATTAATCGATTAGTTGTTTGGTCTATAAAATGTCAGAATATGGTGAAAAATGTCGATCAGTGTTTTCCAAAGTCCAAGATGACGTCCTCACATCTCTTGTTCTGTCCACAACTCAAATATATTCAGTTTACTGTTATAGAGGAGTGAAGAAACTACAAAATATTCACATTTAAGAAGCTGGAATCAGAGCAGTTTTACGTTTTTCTTTCTCAAAAAATGACTCAAACCGATTTATCGATTATCAAAATAATTGGTGATTAATTTAATAGTTGACAACTAATCAATTAATCTTTGCAGCTCTACTTTTCTCCAAGACGACACACTGTATAATGCTTTAAAATGTAACTCTTTATGTCATCAGAACTAAGGTGGTCGAGGGCCTTGGCAAGAGACTTGAAAGTTGTTTTTTATTTCTTTTTCTTATTATTTTAGATAATGAATAGAAATTTCCACCCTCACGCACTTATGTTTAAAACCCTCACCAGGTCAGTTCTGTAGATTCACTTTAAGGCAATTAACCTGTACAGCTATTCTTTTACAGCCACTGAACTTCTACCGTATGAATGCTAAAACTTTATAAATGGCCATAATTGCCCAAGTCTTCATTCTTGAACTCACTCTGCTTGAAAGATGATTCCACAGCCAGTGTTCTCTCTCCACTTCACGGGGTTGAGCAATGACACGTTGCAGGGAGACTGCGAGGTCAAGCCATGAGGTTCATTTACTTCTCGAATGATAACGCTCTCTAATCTTAATTTTTATAAAGTGAAAACGCATTAGGCTTTTACTTACAGTAACTTTAAAGACCTTCTTTCTCTTAAAGGAAGTCCATGCAGCCAAGTGGACCGGCTACCAGCAGACTGTAGCTGTAATTGATGGACACTTGGCATGCTCTGTGCGCCTGGCGATTTGTAGAATCCATAAAAAGAGATGTTGAGGTAATTATGTTTGTCATGATATATTGAAAGCAGGAATCGGCGAGCTAATCAGAATGCCTGACAGCTGTAGCATGCAGATGCTATCAGACCTCTTGTCCATGGCTATAAAATGAAAGCGGGTCATTTTAACAGGTAACAGCTGTTCATAGCTAATTTGTTCAATTATGCGCAGAGGATGCAGGCGGAGGTTGTTTCTCAGCCCTAAGGGACCTCCTCTCTCCTGTCCCTTCGCTTTGAGAATGAGCTGAGTAATGGAAATCCATATCCAACGTATAAAGCATGGTGAAAATACAGAAAACAGCAGCAGGAACACTAGGGTCTGTCTTTATGTCAGCAGTATTCCTAATAAATGATCAACTGTGACCAGAACTGTGAGAAAGCTGCATCACATGACATGTTCAAGAAACCACTGGATGACCATGCCTGTCTCGCTGAGTGGAGTAATGTCATCCAATACACAGGAAAAAATGCATTATGGGATGATGGTGATCATTCAGAATTGTAATGTTGTTGTTAGCGATGAGAAGTTGTCTAGCCCCGGATTGATTTAATGCCATGAAGTTTCCTCTACAGCATGGGCTTACCCTGACCTTTTAAAGAAAAATGTGATTCGGGAACCTGCACAAGTCACTGCACAATTGTCTGTCCTGCAATTACTAGCCTGTAAACCACTCCAACTAGTCAATCACCTGTAAAAAATAACCAGCTGTTTCCATATAGCATTCCTTAAAAAACTATTTTTTTGTCGAAAGAAAATCATAACACTGTGCTTTAATTTGTGCATATTTAGAGCTTTAAAACAACAACATAAATTAGATCTGATAAGTGTTGTTCATCTTTTCTCTGTTTTCCAAGAACACTTTGAGGAAAACTACCTACAAGCACATTGTGTTCTAAAACGTCTCCTCACACACACACACACACACACACACACACACACACACACACTGCTGGGTTGAAAGTAGCAAACTGTGCAAGTATTTAAAAGCTTGAATGTTTCTCATTATAATCCTAAACCAGACCTTTCAGATCTGACAGCTACGGAATGTTTTCTACTGATTTATTAACTTGGAAATCAGACTGGCATTTCTGATTCAATGAGATAATGTATAATCTTGACATCTATCTGCCTCTACATCTACATTTTCAACACTTCAACGTCCAAATTCAATTTGAGATATTGTCAGACTTTGTTCTTTTTGTGAGGCAGTTTTTTTAGTATGCATATGCAGTAACATTTTACTGTTGTACTTAGCAGTTGCTGGTCTGTCTTTATTATATTCTTCCCAATTTAATATCATATCAATGGCCAAAACTCATTTATTAGTAATAAACTAGACTTCATTTTTGATTACAATTTTAATTCTATATTCAAGCATCTTTTTAAGATGATTTACAAGTTAAGTCCCACAGTGAGGATGGAGAGAACATCCTGTCTAGAGTCAATTCGTTATTCTGGCATTTACAACTGACAGAAACATGAAGAGCAGAGCCGGAAACATGAAGTAGTATTAGGAAAAAAGGGATAGATTTGCCATTAAAATCCTTGCATTTCATAAAAAACACCAATGTGTTTACAGTTTATTTATCTGCCTTCGACTCTGATGAGCTGGGTTCAGTTCACTTTGTTCACTTGTAAAATTAACAATATCAACTTAAACTTTTGTTACAGCATCAGTAAGCTCTTATCTATCTCTAAAAGTCCTTCCAGCTCACAGTGCTGTTTCAAAAGTTCAAAGGTGCAACTGAGAAAACATTGTGCAATTAGGGGCGCTGTTGGATGCTGCTGTAACAAAAACAATGTCAATTTACAGTATTATAACTAAGGCTATGTTCAGACGGAAACGATCTGAAGAAAAAACGCAAAAGTGGCATTGCGTTCATTGCATTCCGCGTTTAGACGAGAGTTTTTGGGGGGGGAATCTGCGTGCATACGGTGAAGCATAAGTGTGTGAAATTCGATGTAGTATGCACACCAGGCGGCTAGGTGGTAGTGTGAAGCACTGCCACACAACACCACCAAGTCCGCGCGCCTGCGTAGAACCTTCCTTCTTCTACTTCTCTCCTTAGTAGCGCAAAACCAAAACATGGCGAAGCGAACAACAAAAGCTGACAACTTGGTCTGGACAAACGAGGAGGTGGAGTTACATGTTTGTCTGATGATGACCGGCACAGTCGACCGTCATAAGCCACAGCACAGCACCCACGGGAGCACTACCAATATCCTGAGCCTCGCAGCCCTTCAGCCACTGCTTGAGAGTGAGAGGCAGCGGGCAGAGGAGGCTGAAGCAGACCCTAGTGATGGCAGTCTGACACTGAAGCTTCGATACGTGCTTCAAACCATTAATTACAATTCCATTTGAACCAATGCTCCGAAGGTTGCTTTGGTACGGAAAAAATCACGTGACATATGACGTCCGAAGCAGCAACTGCCTCGTTCTCTGAATGAATCAACTGAGTGGTTCGCAGCGCCGCCGCCACACGCAAACCAGTCAGCTGCTGCACTGTAACTGGCACCGCCTCGTTCCGAGTCTGAATTGTAGCGCACTCAAAGCATAATAACTTTAAAGTGCCCATATTATGAAAAAAACACTTTTTCTGGGATTTGGGGTGTTATGTTGTGTCTCTGGTGCTTCCACACACATACAAACTTTGAAAAAAATCCATCCATGCTGTTTAGAGTGAGATACGGTTTCTGAATGTGTCCTGTCTTCAGTCTCTGGGTGAGCTGTTCAAAATCGGCACGGCTTGTGACGTCACAAGCCGAAACGAGCATGTTAACCGCAACCATTAGCTCGTTAGTATGCTAATGCTAACGCTAGCATGCTACCTCGTTCTCAATAGCAAAGCACTGCTACAACACACACAAGTTCACCATAATCTACAAAAGAACTACTTACATGTGCGCCCTCATTTAGAAGTCTCCCAGCTAATCCTGCCTTGTAACTGACCGAAGTTGTAGAAACAGCCTGTCTTTTACTGTCTATGGAGCTAGCTAGCTGACATGATCTACATCTGAGCTACTGCACATGTGCAGTGCAATCAAAGATAGTACAGAAGAAGAAGAAGAAAAGAGGTCTCACTCTGTAGCTAAAACAGAGACCAGGTGAAAAGAGGATCTGCAGCAGTGAGAGAGAGCGGTGCAGTACAACAAAAATATGGTGTTTTTTGAAAATTAAACCATGTAAACCTATTCTGGTACAACCTTAAAATACAATTATAAACCTGAAAATGAGCATAATATGGCTGCTTTAATGCACAACATTGCATTTGGTTCGTAGTAGCCTCTACAGTGACAAGCATTAGTTTGTTTGTATCGATTTATTTTCATTAACCTACTATGGAAGCATCTAAAGGAAGAGAGGTCGTTCTGACGTGGGAAAACTTTATTCTGATCGCTCCTGATAAGGTAATGCTTTGGATAAAATCGTCAGCCGGCGTCATCCGTTGCCTCTGAACGAATTTTCTCTAAATATGGAGAGATTGTGAGCAGAAAAAGAAACAGGCTCAGTCCAAAAAGTGTGGAAAAAATAATGTTCCTTCGAGTGTTCCCTATCCCACATGGCCTTACACAAGCACACCCAACTTGTGCCATATTTTCCTAGCAAATCCTCTGTTTCCCAAGCACTTTCCCCCCAATACCCAATAACACAGTACACAAATTCATTCACAAATGATATCCCATTCTTAGTATGTATGTGTGTGTGTGTGTGTGTGTGTGTGTGTGTGTGTGTGTGTCACTAGTCTAGAAGCCTCCTGTCCACTATCTTGCCGGGATAATTTAGATGCAGCCTTGGCACTTCACCAGGTGAGGTCGCTGTTACTGAAGCTTCGAGTAATGAACCCATTTTCAAAACAATTCTTCTAAGTGGTTCAGTGCTTCACCAAAGCTTCATTTGCCCATCACTAGCAGACCCTCCTCTGCCCGCTGCCTCTCGCTCTCTCTCTCTTTCTCTTCATCCGCAACGTTGTAGCCTACTCTGGCTCAAATTAATAGCCTACATATGGTCATCGAATTATAACAACCTTATCCACATTGTCAAAATCATTTAAATATTGAGCCATTACATTGAAAATCTTAACAGGAGCCTATAATTTCTGTAGCCTACTCCGTAACAACAGACTACTTGAACGCCTTTTTCTCGTCTCTCTCCACACCGCTGTCTTCAGACTTTTGCGTTTTTACCCTTTAGACGGGAACGCGACGGTGGAGCGTTTTTAAGATTTGCACTCTGGAGGGTGGTTTCACGTTTTTTCACTTTTTGGGGTTTTTAAGCCCCAAAAACGCCGTCGCAGTATAAACGAAAGGCACATCTGATAAAATATTCAAGTCGTTTTCACCCGTGAGCGTCATTGTGTGTTACCCCGTTTACACGAAGGGAAGACGCAGATATTTTCCTGCGGTTTGGCCTCTCATTTACACGAAAACCCTGTTTTTATCACAGAAAACGATTATTTCTAAAAACTCCGGCCAAAGTGGAGATTTTGGAAAACTTCGTTTGCACGTTTGCATGTAAACTGAGACAAACTGAGGTAGAAAGAGGAAGTGATTCGTTGCTGTTGTTGCTATTTTTGGGATTGTGATTGGCTAACATGGGCTTGAGCTTCTCGTTACAATGCCACCTACAGGTGTGGCATGCTCTTAACGACATTGACAGCATATATACACAGGTACATGTAAACCAACACTTTAATGAAAACGTAGAGGTTCTAAATGCCCTTTATGAAAATAGCCGGCCACGTGTAAATGTAGTCTAAATTGGGCCTTAGGAAGACTGCCATCTTCTCACCTGTTCAAAAGATTTATTATAGGGTTTACTTTCTAATCTATTCATTTATACTGTATGTTGGATTATTGTTTGTGTTGACCTTTCTTTTAAACTTAATGTTTTATTTACACGCCATAAAAACATTCCTCTCCTACAGCTGGAGCTTCATACACACCTTTCAGCAACATCTCCCTGAATGATGGGAGCAGAGTTCAATATACAGATCGGCTGACAGATGTAATGCCAAAACCTCCAGTACGCCTCCTGAAATCTTCCGACAGAGTAATGTCATCAACACTGGCATTTGACCTGAACGGATTTTAACAGTGGCAAACCACTTCTAATAGAGGACTTGGGTTTGGTGTATTATTTTGGATTATATTCTGTAAAAACACTGCTGAGCAAAACACAGCGAGGGAAAGTGAATTGTAATTATTTTTCCTGAATTGTTAAATAGGCACTGGGTTGCTACATGAACAACACTGGTTATTTCACATGAGAGATCTTTTAGCCATGGCAGCAGTGTGCCTCTAAGGAAGGCAATGTTGGTCTGATATTTAGTTTGTCTGTCTATCCACCACCTTGGTCCCCACTAAAATATCTTTCTATCTTTTAGATTTTTTACTGATGTTCATGGTCCCCAGAGGATGTTTCATAATTACTTTGGTGGTCCCCTGAATTTTCCTCTTGCTCCTGCAGCAGGTTCATGGTTTTAAATCATATATCTCAACAATTAAATGTAGTACCATAAAACTTGGTACATATATTTATGCCCCCCTCAGAAGGATAAATTGTAATCACTTGGGTGATCCCTTGATTTCTAATGTAGCGCCATTATCAGATCAAAATTTTGAAACCAAGTAAGTTCCATTAAATCTATAATAATCAATGACTCGAGAGTTTCACTGTCAGCTGTGTTGCACCCTTTTCTGTAGGTCCTGACATAAATATATGGTGTTGGACTATTAGCGAACATTTTCACGTGATAAACAGGTCTAATTTGTCTTGTTGGCTCATTATCTTTTAATAGCAGGAAAGTAATGTCCACTTTATTTCTGGTCACGAACAACAACCTATGTTTTAAAGTGCATACTTCCCAAACATTTATGAAAATAAAAAAAGAGGGCTATATTAAAACCATATGAAAGACTATGCAAGTGGTTCCGGGGCTCAATTAAGTGTCATCTGCCACATTTTGGTGAGTGTAACTGCACTTCTAGAATACATCAAAATGCGTGAAATGTATTCACTTATCTTCATAGCTGTCACTCAAAGACATTATCCTGTGAGCAGCAAGCAGCCTCTCATTATGCAAAATCAAACAAGACAGTGGAATTGAGTTTGGTATCCCAGAGTAACATAAGCAAATATAGCCTGACAACTCATATTGGAGAAGACTTAGAAGCCTGCCTATGCCTGGAATTTAAGACAACGAAGACAACGGTTTGGGCAACTACAGGCATGAGATATCTTGTCTGCAGTCAGAGCAGAACAAACTTTCTAAGCCTCCAAATCCACCAAATCTGGAGGGATATGAGAAAGTGCTTTGGTGTGTCCCTTAACGGAGATGTCCATCTGTGTGTGTGTGTGTGTGTGTGTGTGTGTGTGTGTGTGTGTGTGTGTGTGTGTGTGTGTGTGTGTGTGTGTGTGTGTGTGTGTGTGCGTGTGTGTCTGTGCGTGTCTGTGTGTGTGTGTGTGTGTGTGTGTGTGTGTGTGTGTGTGTGTGTGTGTGTGTGTGTGTGTGTTTTGTGTTAAAGATCCTTAGAAACATCATAAAGCAAATGCAAATCATAAAATCATATAGAAGCTGGTCTCCTTAGAAACAATAGTACCATATTAATGTGCATGTCAAAAGAACTTACTGTTTAAATTAATAGGACTCCAAGTTATTTTCCAAGTTCTAGCATACAGTGATAAAAGATATACAACGTATATATGCGCCCACGTCATCCAAACTACGATGACAGAGGTAAATGTTCAGTCAGACGTAAATGTGTTTGGTTCTAAGATGGTGCAACAGTGCCCTCTTGTGGAGCCGTTCTGCTTTGCTCCTCAGGTGCAAACACACTAGACTAGACACTAGACTAAACACGCTGCTTTCTCCACTGACAAGAGACCTGCCAAGTGTAAAGATGAATCACAGGCAATTCTTTTAAACTGTGACCATTCCCATCACAGAGAGATTTTGACATCTGCTTGAAAGGCCACTAACAAAAACAATTTGGACAGCTGTGCAGTGGTGGAAGTAGAAAGTAAAAGTAGCAATACCACAGTGTAGACATATTCTGCTACAGGTGCAAGTCCTGCATTCAAAAAGTTAAAGTTAAATATAAGTACAAGTATTAGTATTGTGCAAAATAATGTATATTATATTATCAAATTATAATTATTGATGCATTAATTAGTACATTACTTTAATGTTGCAGCTGGTAAAGGTGGGGCTGTTTTTTATCTTGTGAATTTCACCAAGGAATCAATAAAGTCTTATATTTATCAATAATACAACATTGTGATTTATTCATTGATTCAATGTATTATTAATTTGGATTTGCAGTAAAAATAAAAAATGTAATCTAATAAAATGTATCAAATAACTGTAGTGGAGGGGAAAGTACACTATTTCCTTCTGAATTGTAGAGGAGTAGAAGTTTAAAGTAGCATAAAATGGAAGTAATGCAAAATTGTACTTATGTACAGTTGGGTGAATGTTATTTACTTTCCACCACTGCAGCTGTCATATAGAAGGAAAAGAGAAGGGATGGAAAAAGTACTAGAATATCTTACTCAAGTACAAGTTCTGTTACTTAAAAAACATTTCACACATGTACAAGTAAAATAACTTGTGCAAAAATGTACTGAGATAAAAGTACAACATAGATGAGTTAAAATGTACTCTGGGTAAACATCACTGCGTTACATTTGGAGAAGGGAAAGGGGAGGTGGAGGGAGGGTAAAGAAAAAATAATTAACATAATAAAGTGCATCTTAACGTATACAGATGACACCACAGAGCCCTAATTCCCTATTCAACCATTAATACATTTTTTTGCACTTTGCAGCCTGTGCACACAACTGATTACCAATTATAAATATACAACTGCCTTCTTCAGTGTAGCCCTACTAGAAGAAACCAGTATAGAGACAAAACTCAGACAATTAAACACAAATAACCAACAATAAATAAAAAGAGCTGTGGACACCACGGCGGGTGCAACAAGCACTATTGAGCCATATATGAGCCAAATTTAACCTGACACTTCTTATAGTATCAACAGCAGAATGAAACATCACCAAAACAGACAACACTAAATAATAAACTCAACAACGGCTGCAGCCACAAACACACATATCAAAGCAAAAAAAGAGCTGCACAGTTTTTGCACATGTAGTGCACAAACAAGCAATCAACTACCTTGACTGACAATGATAACCTTCTCCTCTGTACGGTCAGTTACAACCATCACAGTAAGTGTGTTGTTGTACTCACCTGTCTGAAGGGCATTCTGTGAGTCTTGCACTGCAAAGTCCTCTTCAATCTGCTCCAGGTTCAAAGGCTTTGCTCAAAGTACAACACAACCAGTCCACTTATCCTCTCTGAAAACTTTGAGGAGTGCAGTGGAACCAAACATGTTGGGCTAAATGAGGCTCTGCAGTCAGGGAGTATTGTCAAAAACAGCAGAAAGGCCTCACTGAAGATAGAAGCTCCTAAGTGAACACAGAAATGACTGCTGGAGGATCCACCATGAGCATCTTATCATTTAGCATGTTGGCATATGCACCTGTTGGTTACTCAACGTCTTGTGTGTATTTGATGTGGGTCCCTTACTGTAGCTCACTGGCAGGGTGGAGCATTAAACCAGTGATATACAGTATAATTAAGGTAGATGCTACCTCTTTCTTATGCTGGAGCACTGCAAAGCAGGGCCCTATAAACGTGAAAGTCTGTCCCTGACTTACTGCACTAATGAATGGTAGAATGTTGGAGTTTCTCCATTGACTGTTGCTCGTACAAAATTAATAGGCACAGTCCTTTATTACATCCTTTCTGTTGTTCCATTCTCACAAAGTTTGTCAAGACTTTTTCGGACCTGAAATGTAGCCATGTACAATACTTGAGATAAATTTTTTTAGTAAAAGTAAAATTAATGATTAAAAGTACACAAAAAAGACTGAGCAAATGTAATTAGTTACTTCTTACTTCTACCCCTGGAAAACCTGTCCACATTGTTTTATAAGGAACTTAATTTTAAGCCAGTCTGCTGCATTGCATCTTTGCATCAATATAACACTATTGCCAAGGAGCTCAAAAGGCCGTCGTACTGTGCAGTAGATCACTTTAAAATATTCCATATCCATAAAATGTCACAGCAGCAAGTGAATAATGACAGTGGAATTCGGTAACTATTGTACCATGAACAGCTTCATCCACTCAATCCCAGAACTCATAAATATTATTTTTATTGCCTAGAATAGGCTGAGCCATTTTTGTGAACATGATAAGACAAAGAACCCAATGATTTAGGCCCATTTAGTCATCGAGGTATAAAGTCAAGAGGCATATAATTTATAATGATGAAAGAGCACTTATAGCAACACAGAAAATGAGACATTTTTTGGCTCATACTGTGAAATGTAGTTGAAATGAAAAACAACAGCCGCTGTAAGTCCACAATATTTTGTTCTTATTCACTGTTGGAGATTTTACCCCTCAATCACATAACAGGTTGGCATATTTGTTTTGGGGTTTGTGGTACGAGGAGTTTTGCCTTTAAACCTCAAAAATAGTCAATATATACCGCAATAAACTTAACCTTACAGTAATGTGGTACACTTTCTGTAAAATCTGATATTTCATCATTAATCAGTTTCTGTCACAGTATCTTCTGTAACTGTATGAAATAAAATAAATGTATTGTTTTATTATGTTATAAATTATGCTGTATTCCACCATACTCACTAAGACTGTCTCCTGTGTGTCACTTTAATTAAGCAGAAAAATAGACACACATTGACCGGTTTAGGGCACAGAGTACAGTAAATGGAAACAGCAAACAGAAGTATCCAATGAGATGTAGACAGCAAAACAGATGGTGTTTTAGGTGTTGTTCACAAAATAAGATGTCAGGACGATTTGTTCAAATAACTTATGTTAACCTAATTGTAACCAATAAGATAGTTTCCACGTGGCACTTCACTGTCTGTTTGAAATGTATAAAGACAAAATAATGAGCTTGTGGCTCTTTCCTGAGACAGACATAAAACCTCAAAAGACATTGCAGTCAATGTGTATTTCAGATTTCTTACATAAAGGTTACATCATCACAATGAGATCACAATAGGGCTGGGTATCATTTAAAAAATGACGTACCGGGGCGCCCGGATAGCTCAGTTGGTAGAGCGGGCGCCCATATATAGAGGTTTACTCCTCGACGCAGCGGGCACGGGTTTGACTCCGACCTGCGGCCCTCTGCTGCATGTCATTCCCCCCTCTCTCTTCCCTTTCATGTCTTCTGCTGTCCTATCAAAATAAAGGCTGAAAATGCCCAAAAAAGAATTAAAAAAATTTAAAAAGAAGAAAAAAATTACGCACCTGCATCTAAAAATAACAATTGAAAAAAAAAATAATACAAAAACAGTTCAAAAACGAAAACACAGTTCTTGCATCACCTCCAAGTTTGCATGACGTAACGTCACTTTCCCCTTCAGTGCTCTGTTGTGGTTAAAGAAAAGAGTTCAGCTAAACTCTGGAAAGCTTTGACTGAACACGTACATGACAGAATAAAAGATTACACTTGTACACCACTCACCTTTTTAATTCTCCATTCTTCAATCAATCTCCTCTGCCTCTCACTAGCCTACTGGTATTTAAGAACATATTGGATTGCAAAGTCATCTGAATGAACCACTAAACTAAGTTAAATCCAGTGGTGGAGGAAGTACTGAATCTCAGTACTTAAGTAAAAGTACAAATAACCAGAGATATATTTACTTTAGTAAAAGTAAAAGTACAACAATAAAAACCCTACTTAAGTAAAAGTAAAAAGTACCTGATTTTAAATGTAGGCTACTTTAAGTATTAAAAGTAAAAGTACTTGCATAACGATTTATTCTCTTAATGTCTATATTCTAATAATTTAAAAAAAACTGTATGGGCTGTGGCATTTTAATTAAGTTACTTTAAGGTTAATTTAATTGTGCTTACCATCTGTGACCCAGTTTACATTCTGACTTACAATTCTGGTTATCAGGGTGATCTGCATGAAGCTTGACTTTGCATTATTTCCACGGGACAGTGAATGCTGCACACATTTATTTAGCAAGAACACACAGTCTTGGACAACAAGTACGTGGCTTCAGCTGAGGAGGACCGGGAGTGTTTTTAAGATAGATATACGGGTTGTATATTAACCCTATGTGAACGGATGCTTCACATATGACCCAGCAGAGTATCGGGAGCAGCAGCAATAAATGCTATTGAAGGGCGGGTCTTGGCGTGGCCATAGTGGGATTCGTAATATCGCGAGCAGCACCGGGAGCTGGACGGCCACTGCTGAAGGCTTCCCTGTGGACTGCAAACGTGTGATGGTCAGGAAGACGTTTTGGCAGGGAGAAAAACTGATCAGAAAATGTAACGAAAATGTAACGGAACGTTGTAGAAATGTAGTGACGTAGAAAGTATAGATAATTGCTGCAAAATGTAACGAAGTAAAAGTCAAAAGTATGCACTATTGATTGTATTTAAGTAAAGTACAGATACGTGAAAAATTTACTTAAGTACAGTAACGAAGTATTTGTACTTCGTTACATTCCACCACTGGTTAAATCATACTGATCTGTCAATGTTCTCTAATGTCACAAACCTTCAACTTAATGATTGCCATTACAATCCTGCTACGTTGTATAAGGAGATAGTCATATTCAATGATTAAAATCATTTTGTATTATGGACAAAACATCGTTTGATCATGTTTCAAGGTTAGATGGACATTCATTTTTGGTTTACTGTCTTATCCAGCAGTGATGAGCTCATCATTCTCCCCCTGCAGTAGTACTAAATGCTTTAAGTACAGATACAAACAAATATGTTTTTTTAGAGGAGTAGGTGTGTGTATGAAGGGCTGCATTTTGACAATTTGTACAGCCACTGAAGACTTGATAGTCTTTTATAACACAACATTTCTGTTTTTCTGGGAGGACATTTTGCTTTATGAAATAATTCTTATGTGATAAGGACATTATGCACAAAATCATTTTAGGAACAAAAAAATATAATTTTAATCGGAGCACTCAATATAGTGAAGAATGGAACCCTTGATTATCAAGTTCCATACGATGTTTCTTTCTAAAACCAAAATTGTATTCAGTCCATGCACATATTGGTAATCTTTCAGTGTTTGCAAGGGCCTTTGTGCTTTCTAATTCCTCTTTCTATTCCCTATCAAAGCATTCATTTGGGATTTTCAGCCTATTTACGACACAATCACACATGTCTGTTTCAGTAAGGAAGGGAAAAAAGCAATATTTAAAATCTTGAAAATTGCTAAAGAGATTTTTATCATACACATAATGTGAACATAATGTAAAATGAGTTACTAACTGGTAGTGAGATTATCAGCAGCATCAGTTAACAGATCGTATTGATAAAATATTTCAGAATTTAAAAGCAGCAGATGGGACCAGTTAACAAATGCATTTTAAATCAAAATACAGCACATCAAAATGTTTCACATGAAAAATCACATTTTAACAATAGTCAGGATTTTTGAAAAATGTGGAAAAAACACTATCTTTTTTACCCTGAATATGTGTGCATTTCTTTGATATTCAACTTGTTATGAGTCCATAGATACCAATGACTTGGTCCTTATTATACTATATTTAGTTTTTGGGCACATGAGAGTACTGTTTTGTCCCTAAAATATAATACAAATATACAGAAAAACAAGCTTGTCTTTGACTGAGCTAGTGAGTAACTGCCTCACGTCAAAATAGTTTTTCAAATTAACAATACGTTTTTCAGTAACGTTTGCAGTAAATGTAATTCTATACATTGTCTTTACAAATACCAAAATGTATTTAATATCCTTTTTAATGCGCTTTATGACTGAGTTGGTTGTACTACTTTCATACAGTTTCCCATACTTTCTTTGACTCTTCTTTCTTTAAAAGGTCAAAGAAAATACTGGACAATGCATTCGTATTTTAGGCTCCACAATGTGAACTACTGTGTGAAGACCTGAAAGACCAGACCTGCCACAAAAATATAGACAATATTACAAGATATTTGTTTGTTTTTTTGTTTTAATAGAGATCATTCTCTTTCAATCCATTATAAAATAGCAATTAAAAACTTTTTTTTAAATTCAGATATTTACATATAAACAGGTGGCTGTGCAAAATTTACAAGATATTGGCAAGAAAGTGTCATATATTTGTCTTATCTACTGTATATGAAAGATAAAATAAATCTGCTGAGTTGGAAATTGTCAACTGATAAACTTACAAACAGCAAACTTAAATACAGTAATAAAAAAGTTGCCAATACAGATTCTTTCAGAAAATGACAAAGGTATAAAGACCAAAATTAGTATGTGCACTAAAAATATAAAAAGTTATAAAGTGGGTTTGTTCATCTGATCGACTAGTTTTAGAAAAGTGATCTGTCAAAGTGCAGTCCTCGTTCTGCATTTCATGCCCATGTTTACCAATATGATCATCCTCCATCATTCATAAATATAAAAATGTGGAAAAACAACTTATTGGAAAATGTGTGATTCACATAAATGACTGTAATCAATAACATTATTGGTATTCATTGCTCCAAACTCCTTTTTTAAAATTCACATTATAGCCCATGAGCTACACAGCCTGGATACTTTACATTACTAACAGCCACTTCATTTCCCAATTATACCATACTAGTTTCAATGTTTTTATCCATTTAGCCAACCATTCCCATTATCTTTTTTATGGTACAAAAAGCAAAGACTAAAATGTGCTTGAGATGGGCAATCCATCCTGCACAAAGATATTTTAGTCAAAGCTTACTTAAACATTACACACTTTCATTTGAAAAGTCTGCAGCTCTTTGGGGGACATTTAGGAAACGCAGGGAAATGACATGAAAGCCTCTTGGTAACATTATTCAAGAAACACAGAGCCAAATCCACATTATTATTTTCATAATCATTATGTAAATCTTTCATTATTCTTGGATCTTCTAAATCAGAGGACAACAAGCACATTTAACACACCAAAAAATCTGCAGACTTTTGAAATCTATTTGGCATGATAAAGTGGTGAACAACAACTACATTGGAAAGGATGTTCACTGTGACATAAGGTACAGTTCTTTAAGTTAAACTGTACATTGTCACTAAAGAAATTAATGAAAACGGCTGACTGCAGGGGAGGTGGCTTTAGAAATGATTGATAGGAATGTAAAGGGCATGTAGTCTTTGTAGTAAATGTGCTAGAATCTGAATAAAAAGAGGAATTTCGGTTTCAACCACTGTGTCGGGAACTCTCACAATAAATAATACAGTTGCGAGAGTTCAAATACAACACCTGTGATTACATCATGCACAACACATGACATAAACAATCAAAGAAAGAAAGAAAGAAAGAAAGAAAGAAAAAAAGAAAGCGCACAACAAAACGATGTAGCACACATCCTACAAATCTGGAGAGAACTGTTGGATAGATGATGTTACTGAAGCAGATCAACACATTCTAATCCATATGGCTTAATTTGTTAAGAAGGCAACTCAGCAGATGACAAGGCTAGTCAAGATTACTCTCTGTAAAACAATCCACAGGCATTAAAACTGTGCTAAAATATAGTATAAATGTGTGATAAATTAAAATCTCTGTTAAGAACTTAAATAAACAGAGTTTTTACATTAACATGGTCAAGAAAATAAGCACATTACTGCAGTTTAGTAAAATCAGGCTGTTGCACCTGAGTGTCGCACATTAATCTAAAATGAAACCACTTCAAAGAGATTTGCTGCTACAACACGCATGTCAGTGCAAGTGACACTGACAAGGTCTTCGGGTCTATAGCGCTCAGTTGGGTTAAAGACATTTTCCTTGTGTGCAGCATGAGGCAGTGCATGACTGAAGCGTGGTTGGGTAAAACTGGTCTCTAAAGAGCAAAACCGAGCTGAGAGGCACACTGAAATCAGGGCCCAGTTCAAATATTTGCTCCTCTGAAAAATACAAAAGACCTGTGCTTGAAAAGGCTTTGAAAAGAAGACGTCTCTTCGGTGTCCCAGATAATTTTCTTCCCAGACAGACGTCTCGTCACTCAGCAGTGGGTGATCAAAGAAAGTACCGGCAGAGACGATCTGAGCTGACAGTCAACTCTGCTTCTTGAACGCCACTAGTCATTTTAATGCGGGTGCTATTTGAGGAAGCCTTTATAGAGCAGGTGTGAGTGACTGGTCCCTCTTTCATTCTCCAGGCAGAAGAGCAGGTCCCTGAGGTTGACTCTGGTGATGCGCTGTCGCATAAACTGTCTGGAGCCTGCTCCACCGGAGCCTCCAGGCTGAGAGGGGCCTGACCCTGAGCCCTGCGGCGTAAACACAAGAAAGACATTTAGTCTTTTATTGACCTTATTTGAAATAATTACAAATTAAGCACAACCATTCTATGCCAAATGGTTCCATATTCCTCACCTCTGCACTGGCGCCCCTAACAGGAGAGTCCATTTTCCGTTTTTTCCTCGGACCGATTGCTGCCAGCGCCGTTAGGTTGGCTTCTCTCTGTCTGATCTGAGCCAGCTCCTGCTGCTGCATCTGGAATACAAGCAATAACACGTAGATTAACCTCACAGACAGACAGACAGACAGACAGACAGACTTGTCACACTGCTTTACAAAGACAGCAAATCCTATACTCACTTATCGTAGCATATACTTACCTCTTTGGCCTTCTGTTTTAGTCTGAGCTGCTCAGGGTCCTCTTGCCGTGACCGAGACTGCAGTAAGGCAGAGGACATTTGAATATTTTAAGATGGATATGTACACTTTATTCAGACAATTGTTTTATTCATTCACTTGCTCCTTGTTAGCAGATCTATCATAGTGTGTAGGATTCTTCCTGTCAATGGTGCTGTGTGACCGTGTTTCTATATTGTTACCTTGGCAGCCTTCAGGAGAATCTCTCTCTCCTGCTCTTCCTTCCTTTGCCTCTCCACCTGATCCAGCTGCTCGAAGAATTTAAGCTGGGTTCGCACATCGCTTACCGGCTCATACCGCTCATCCTCCTAAAGGATGGATGAAGTAAAACGTTGCCAGGAAGGTAGAGGAAGGTACGACAGGTAAAAACAGAGTACATGGCAATGCTCTCCGGCTCGCAAATTACTGGAATTAATAATCACCTTGAAAGTTGTGTTTTTCTGCTGTGCCACTTGTGACACCTTTTCCAGCAGGTTTTGTAGTCGCTGCTGTGTAGCGTGGGAAATGTAGTTGATCACATCTGCGCCCAATTCGCCGACACCGAACTTCTTACCTGTCACAACAAGAGGAGTGTTGATAAAGATTTAGACATTGTCAGCCTTTAAAAGCAAGAATGTGCTGTACAATTCAATAACAATAAATAATGTATTGATATTTTTTATAAGACACTTTAGAGTTAAAAAAAAAAGAAAAAAAGACAAACATTTGCTCTTAAGTTTATGTGTCTCACCAATCTCCAGAGCTCTCCGCGTGAGTAAAGAGGTGGAGAGGAAGGTCTCATCCTTACAAGAACGAGTCACCGTGCCGACAAGCTCAGAGTTGGTTGCTAAGATACGGGCGCTCTCCTCTGACAAGTTGACCCCTGCCATGGAGGCCACATCATTGATATCATCATCATCTCTGGATGAAATAAAACGTGACGAGTCAGACATAAACCGCAACATGATTTACACCTTATTGTGTGTAAAAACTGAGATCACTTTTTTTTGTCAGTGCACATGTATTTAAAATAATCTCAATTGTTTTATTTAGCTGCAGTAGTCTTCTATAGCTGAAAAAAACAAACAGCTAGAAACATTTAAATACTAAGATAATTCGACATGCACCCTAATTACTGAGTCTGACCGCCCCCAAAGGATGTTCCCCAGGGACATTTAGATGAATGTGATGAAAGCAACAAAGACTGCACCAATTTAAGACTTAAAGACTTACCTTTTTCTTTAAAAAAAAAAAAAAAAAAAAAAAGAAAAAAGTATGCCATCGGAATTACTTAGGATACATCTATTAGACAGACAACGTGTGGTTACTCTGCTCTGTCTCAGCAGTTTAAACCTCTGTGCTGACACTTCCCACTTTTGTTTTATTCCAATATATCCAAATACACAAAACAGATCGTTTTCATTTAAATATGTTTTTTTCTTTCTGTGAGACGAACTACGAAACAACAACTTTATCATCACACATGCTACCTGTGTGAACATAACTTCATGGGCTCTTAAATCAAATCACTATTATATGCCCTTCATATTCACAGCATTAACCAGTCTATTAGCTATACCTGTACAGTAGTTGTATATAGTGTAAATGAAAACAATATCTGACCTGGGTCTGTTATTGATATAGCTAGGCTACTATAGCTACCATAAAACTTTAAATGTTCAAGTCAGTACCTCAGTAAGGAGGAACACCTTCATCTCAACCTCCATCACATAAGATAAAGAAATAAACGCAAAGAACATGTATGTTGTTAAATGTATAAAAGTAAGGTTGCATGTCTCTGCTCACTGCTGACATAGTTCCAACATGAAATATAACAATACAAAAGATCCTGTAAATTCTCAGAGGCTATTGAAAGATGTAGAAACCTCTAAAATTCCTGGAATGCTGACTGTTTGGAGACCAGTATTTATAAGACACTAATGATATTAATGTGTCACAAACCTGAAGGTTCCCCCTCCTGCTTCCCTCAGCTTGTTCTTCTGAGCAGCTGTGAGAGGGGCCTGACTGACTAATTGCACTCCTTTGGCCCCCGGAGCCAATGTCTGCTTCACTGCAGGAATTAATAGACACACATGATGATTATTGCTGCTAACTGAGAAGAATAAATTGTAGTTAAAAGTGCAGTTCCAATTGTCAGTGAGCAGTTTAAAACATGCACTGTGAGCTGAATTGAACTTCAAATTTTTTTAGAATCAAATTTGGCACATTTGTACGAGTTTAGTATCCTAAAATTACAGATAGTATCCACAAGGTGGCGGCACTTCCATACTGTACAGAGTAAATGGGTGAAGGATCAAATAAAGACAGACTTAGAGGGAACCAACTGCATATGAGGTTTACTGGATAGAAGAAATAAAAGAAGTGCAAGTGACTGTTGAACACACACCTGTCTGTAGCTGTTTGACCACCTGCGGCTGGCCCACAATGATGCGGCTATGAGATTGTCCTCTGAGTGTTACCATGGGAGACTGAGCCAGCGTCACCTGTGGCCTCACCATCGTCCCCTGTTGGGGCACTATCTGCGCACATTCAGAGACATAGAATGAGAAACACTGAATAAAAGTACAGACAAGAATGGAGGTGCAAACTCTTATGCAAGGTTTCTACTTCTATGTGCATGCCGATGACTGAATTTGGATACAGGTAATGATTAATTACCAGTCCAGGTTTACTGTGAGGTGTCTGAGGAAGGCTGATAACTGTGGTTTTGGTCGCGGCAGTGCTGGTGGCTGTGGAGAGAGGAGGTCGCAGCATCACAGCGGTGAGGGCCGTGGAGACTGCTGCAGCAGGCTGAGTGCTGGGCAGAGGCAGCAGGCTCTGCTGGATGAAGGCCTCTGGGTCTGGGGTCATCTGACGCAGTGCTGGGAGACTTCTCTGCAGGCAGACAGACGACGGAAAGAATGAACATGTGTTCAGTTTGATAAAGTTACTGCCTCCTTTCCACACAGAATAGATTTGTTTTCACGCCGCATCTCTCCAGGGAAAAGGGAAGCAACATAAAACCAGATTGATTTGGTAAAATAAAGTTATTTATTTCCAAGGAATTTAGATTTTGACAAAAACAAACAAAAAAGGAAAACTACAAAGGAAAAGGGCCTGCGCCCAGTCCCCAGCTAGCTAAGCGAGTGCCTTAGTTTAACACATAATGGTCTGAACAGGTAACATCTGTCAAACACTATCACATTGAGACAAGCTAGTCCAGGAAATATAGCTTGTTCCTTGAACTGCATCTCTCCAATTGGAGGGATGGGCCGGGTGCCACTCTAATCAGGATCCTCTGGATGCCAGCCAGAAGTGGGATGAGCTTCTTGGACCAATCTCACTCTAACCTAATAAATCGCATAAAATGTCAAAGCTACACTCTAGACAGGGCATCTGCCAACACATGTTCTGATCCCTTTTTGTGATGAATTTCTAAGAGGTACCCGTTTTCCTGAAGCTGTCCTCCTGTGTAAAATAACTGCCAGCTCAGTTGTGAATAGGGCTGGGTATCTTATCACCAATAATTTCGCAAATAGATTCCGATTCACAAGGTCCCAATTCGATACATTTCCGATTTGATATCAATTAGGTTAGGGAAATTTCAGTTACAATACCAATTTCGCATGGATATAAAAGAGATTGTCAGATTGTCTTTCTTGTAAATTGTACTGTACAAGCAAGAAGCAATCCTGAAATATATGTTTTATAATGCACCAAGTTAATGTTTATTACATTAAGTAATGGGGGGTCAATTCACCACATCCATGGTGATGCATATAATAAAAGATCAATTTCAGGATTTTATTAATCAATATCAGATTACTCAAACAAAGATCGATTTTAATTGGAGAATCTATTTTTTTTAAACTCCACTCCCCTAGTTGTGAATGCATTAATCAAATTATTTTTCCACATTTGGTCTTTCCAGAGTAATCCAAACAGGCCAAGGCACACATTTCTACTCTCTTTTAAAACAGGTTCTCGAAAACTTAAACATACATCTTCACAGTTCCAGCACATACCATCCTGAAATTTAAGGCACTTTAGAACAGTAGTATCAGAAGTCTATGCTACGCAAATATTGCCTGGAAATTGGGAAAAAAAAACAAAAAACTTGGATGCGCAAAAGTAGCAGCACTTAAGAAAAATGGTGCAGTTTCTATCACATATTGTGCTGACAACTAAAGTGCAGAGAATGTAGTTTATTCTCTAATGAGAAGTTCATAAAGGCTCTTTTTTGTTTTCACATTTTAACTATGGGAAAACAGTGCAAGAGCTATTTGTAACAACTACAGTATTTCCTAGTGCAAAATCAATAAATGTGGCATATTGTTAGATTTATTTTGATTATGGTCATCAAAAAGTAAACAAAAAAAGCTTGTTCTTAGAAAGAATACAAATCTGATAATAAATGCACTCTCATATCATTGTACATGCAAATCGCTCTATTTCAAGTGAACTCTCTGTACTGTCTTTACCTGAAGTGTATATTATATGTACACAATGATGTGACTAATTCCAAATTCATGATTAAGCAGTTACTTTTTTAGAATTGGCAATAGGCTTTTCTTAATATTGAGGAAACTTTTTTTAAACTCACACAGTCAGCACAACAGAAATCAATGTGGACTATACTGTGGATCACTTTTCATTGCTTTGACACAAAATTCAATGACCGCATCTTCCAAAATTCATGAACTGTTTAATCATTCACAGAGTGGTTTTCAACCCATCCCAGAATAGTTTCACTTTCTCTTTCTACTCTCCATTTCTCAAAACCGTGGAGGAATTATTTTCCTCTTGGAGGTGAGAAGTTTATGACTAGCAGCCATATGATCTGATGTCCCTCTTGGGCAAAATGAATGCTGGATGTCTGGACATATCTGCATAAGATTGCCAGTGATGGTTTAGGCATGCAAAAAGATACTTTCCAAGGTGTATTACAAGAGAGAACATAAGGTGTGATGTGGATGAAAGCTTGTTGCCAAATACAGATGACAGGGTTGAATTGCACTGTTGTATTTCTGTATCTGTAGCTATCCTACCCAGTATGTTTAGTGAATTAGTATAGTTTTGTATCGCATTACTGGAATTACTTTAGTTTGTGAACTTGGGATTACTTCATGCAAAAAGGCAAATAAAGCTTATATTTTATTTCATGCAATAAAGAAGTGCCCTTCTTTTTGCTGTAATGGAATCTTGCAGTGTTTTCCCTACCATTGCCTTGGCCCGCCCCCACAGAAAGAAACTAAATATTTGATTCACGTTATTTACCTAATTTATGTGCACTCATTTCATTTCAGCTCAGTGGGAGAGTCTTTCAGGACACTGATTTCCCAAATCCCTCAGCCTAAACTCTACAAAGATGTCCATGGACTGTATCTCTAATATTAAAGAGTAGATTATGTAGTTTTAGACAGCTAAGAGTCAATGCAATGCATGCAACAGGATTATAGTAAAACTATATACATTTAATAGTAACCATATAGTAGGCTATAGTTATTATAAAAAAAACCTGTATCAATGGTGAGCAGTGTAAACCCTGGTTAGGAGCAGAGTTGCGAGGCCACGTCACCACGTTGGTCTAAAAGGGGTACAAGTTCGCATTTGGCACTGACGCTCCATTTGGTGGAGAGGGTACATGTCAAACAAGGTCTGAGTTTACACAGCCTGTAGCATGCAGCATTATATCCGTCACTGATCTCACCTTCAGGAAAGGCACAAGGTAGGGCTGTGGTGAGGAGTTGAGCTCCCGGTATAACCTACTGGTGAAATCTTCAGGCTCTATCTTCGCTTCCTGTTGTACAATAAACAAAGAGGATGGATCAGAACAAACAATAAAACATAATCAGAATCAAAATACATTATTGATCCTCTCAGGGAAATGGTTTAGTTGCAGTTGCTCACAGTCAAATTCAAGGTAAAAAAAAAGAGTAAGAAAGGAGCGAGTCAATAACTGTATAAAGTCACATAAAGTAAAGTTAGGAAAACAGACTGAAGGAATGACAGGAAAGGTATGAAGATGAAGTCATAGAGATATCGAGTTTTAACAGAGATGGTGAAAGAGATGATGATAATGATGGGAAAAAAAAAGAAGTATACCAGCAGGTTCTTGACCAGCTCCTTGACGTTGGCCGTAGTCTCAGAGGACTGTTTCCCACTGGATGCCAGCTTGATCAACGTGGACAGAAAGTTTCTACACTTTTTTACATTCTCTAGTGTCTCCTGCAAGCACATACACACAAATGGAATTTTTCCTTAAATATACACATCGGACACACAATAGAAATGTGGAGGAGAACACATGAATGAGTATCTAATATATTTAGTTTTGAAAGATTACAAAAGACAAAAGCATTCAAGGTTAGTACTTCTCTCTTACAGCTGTGACAGCTGTTGGAGTGACAGGGGTCCTCTGTGTAACTGCTGTGGCTACAGAACCAGGCTGCACCGTGGTGGGCGTTCCGAGCGGCTGTCCCGGTGTGTGGGCTGTTCCTCCCAGCATGATGGTGTTCTATAATAATTTTATAATTTATTAATCCCGCAAGGGAAATTACAATATTTTCACTCTGTTGTTATTATACACATTACACACAGGTCTGAATTACACACACATGGACTACTACTATGGAGATGTCAGAGTGAGGGGGCTTTGTTGTAGTAGGGGGTTCGGTGCCTTGCTCAAGAGCACCTTGGCAGTACCCAGGAGGTGAACTGGCAACTCTCCAGCTACCAGTCCACCACCATACTTTTGGTCCGTATGGGGACTTGAACCTGCAACCCTCCGGTTCCCAACCCAACTCCCTACAGACTGAGCTACTGCCACCCCTAAGTCAGTGTATATTAGGGGTGCATGATTCAGAAAATGTCACGATTCGATATCAATTTTCAGGCTCAAGAATCGATTTTCGATTAAAAAACGATTCTCGATTAAAATAAAAGATTCACAGTATGTAAATGTAGTTACTTTTCCCATGTGATTGCAGTAGACATACATTTATTTTTATTAAAAAATATGAATCAATTTTTGGAATTCTATGAATCGATTTTGAATCGGTAGAGCTTGAATCGCGATTCGAATGTGAATCAATTTTTTTGAACACCCCTAGTGTATATGCAGTCATGAGATGAGACTCAGGAAAGTGACAACGTCAGAATAAGAGTTCTGAAATGTCTGGTCCTGGGGCACCATACTTCAACTTTACTAGGACATCTTTTTTCCCCCCGAGCTTTATTTTTTCAGAAAGGAGTTGTGCTATATATTGTATGTTTGCTATAACAGAACACTCATTATACTATACTATATACTACGAGTACAACATTAACTTTTAGGAGCTTAACTATTCTCTTCTTCCACACCTAAATAAAAATAGAAAAACATGGTGTGCAAAACAGACAATGAAAACCCGTTAATGAGATTAAGTAAAATATATTAACCTTTAAGGGAAATTCTGTGGCAACCTGAACAATCATAAATCCCAAGAAAGATTAACACAACCAGCAAGGTTTTTTTAAAAGTAAGCAAACAACATGCCACCCAAAAAAAGACATGAAGAAAAGAAAACAGTTGTGCTGACCTTAATGTAAAAGCCCATCATTTCATTAGGGAAAACAAAATGACCATTCAACCTATGAAACAGGTTCTGGGTCTGTTTTTATTAAGCATTTCAGAGTAGGAAATCAGTCTTAACTGGTCCAACAGAGTTGCATTTAGCCGTACTTTAGGAACACGAGAAAAGCCTTATATTAACTTTCTCATTCTAGGAAATTACTACTACTATCTTCTCCAGGATTTTGTAGAGCTGCAGAGCTGTTCATAACTTGAGCTTCTTCAAACACATTGACTGGATTCAAACTTCTTCTGATTGATTGTGTTTGTGTTTTGGATATTTCATTTTTTTAAGTTGCCAATCTTAACCAAAGCAAATGTCTTTTGAGCAATGCCAGACCACAATGAGTGAAGCAACGTTTGTGTGCACAGGGAACATTAAAAAAAAAGAAATGTCCTTTAGTGTAAAATGTACAAAAGGTAAAGAGGAATATCTTAGTTGGGTTTGGATGAGGTCATGAAGACAGCACTATGTCTAGAGTGATCTGGGCAGGAGAGAGCAAGTAGGCAATTATGATGTTGATGCTATTGATGCCATCGGTCTCTCTGAGTCACAGCAGGTGCAGAGCTAGCTGTGCACTGGTTTCAGATGTGGCAAGTAAAAATTCTGAATGGCAGGTAGAAATTGGATATACATGCCATAGCGGCTGGTAGGAAAACATTTCAGACCCTGTGAAACATATTTTATGTTTGTGGTTAAATTAAAACCAACGTTATTATTCTCAAAGTGTAACTTGCGGCCAATCATCATGAAGAGCAAATGGTTTGATTTAACTTGATTGTCGGATAGTTCCAGACTGTTTAGTGCCAGCACGAACCGGGTCTGGTATATTGGAACTGAGGAACAATTTGGGATGTGTGTTGGAGTTACCTGCTGTACAGGCGGCCTCTGCAGTGCGGTAGAGGTTGTCACAGTGGTCTGGACTGCGGAACCTTGTTTAATAATGGCAGTGGGGGTAACCGGACAAGCCAGTAGTGACGCGCCTGGAGCCTGCAGAATGAAAGGTGTTAAACATATGACACTTTGTAAATGGAACAATAATGGAACAAGTAATGATGCGCTACATATTTTTTTCTCTAATAAATATTGTTAATATATTTCTTTAAGTTACATAGTTTCACTATAGATATATATATAGTTGCTTTAAACTCCCTTTGGAAGGAAAAAAGAATGAAGAAAAATAGTTTCTCTTTTTTCTTCACTAACAATTTTCCACTTTGGTGGTTTCTTTCATTTTCTTTAGTCATTTTAAAGTTAGATGCAAATAAATAAAGTCAGTCCACTGAGAATGATTTTTTAATTGGTCATTTACCATGCAGGAAGAGTGTGCACGTGAAACCAGCAACCAAAATGTAATTTAATGAAACTGCATTATAAAATGTATCAAATCAACTAGGGTTTCTTTTTACAATTTGTCAAAAAAAATTGTTTTCATTTCCCATCAGACAGTAACATTGTATATATTATATACCACAATGTGTGCAATGTAATACGAGGATGTAACTACACCTAACTTCTTAACTAAAAGTGAAGATGTTTACACCAGCATTCTTGTAAAGCTTGTGTTGATTTTAATTATATGGTTATAAAAGGGTTTGCAGAATTGTGATTGTACAGTATACATATAACAGTGACAAAGAAATCAGTCTGATACCCGATCTGTTAAATAAGGTCCATATTTACGTGAATACTGATCCAGTATATCAGGTCCATGCGTCACTACCTAACATGAATGAGTCACATTTTCTGTGTGTCCTGGTCCTGGTACCTGTAGAGAAGTGATCTGGACAGGTGGAGTGCTGGTGGGGGCTGCAGGTCGTGGTGTCATGGCGCTTTGGGACTGTGACTGAGCCTGCATCTGAGCCAAGGTCTGCTGGTGAATCACCAGCAGCTGCCCACTCTCACTGCGAACCAAGACCATGCCTGCAACAGGCAAATGACGTCAAAGGTCAGGGCGTTTTTGTCCTGATCAGTCTCACTAATGTACTGTATGTATGCATGGCAGTGTTTCCCACAGATTAGAAAGCAATTTGTGGCGCGAAGGGGGGGGGGGGGGGGGACTTATTTTCCTAACAATCAGTTATCAAAAACTGAGGAGGACATGCTGTTGGATGCTGTCCTCCTTTCCTACTCTTTCTTCAATGCCTAACGAATCTATCTCTTTCTCTCCCTGACCCTGTCTTTCTGCTTGAGCAGCACTGGTTGAAGCCTGAAAATATTAATAACGTAACTAATTACACTGGTCGGACTGTTCAGCTCTGTTTCAGACTGATACCTCTGGTTCAGGCTGGTCCTCATCCTCAACACGTACCTTTTTCAGTCGCGGGAAATACTTTTCAATACTCATCTGGATTGAAGCAGCAAACATTCAGTGTAAGAGTAAAAAAATGACATTACATTATTTATAATAAGTTTATTTGATTTACAGCTGCTACATATAGTGTTTTGACCTTGACAACCCAACTGCATTTTTTCGCAAACTTGCGACTTTAACTTTCTAAAGCAGGCGCAATCGCTTGTTTGCTAAGAGTCGGGTCGGGCACTTTTTGATGTTTTTTAATGATTGTGTAAAGGTGTTCACGAGATACCAACCTTTCGTGAACTTGTGAATTTCGCCAGCCGTCTTCTCTCGTTTTGATGGAGACAGACACTGTGTGTGTGTGTGTGTGTGTGTGTGTGTGTGTGTGTGTGTGTGTGTGTGTGTGTGAGAGAGACGCGTGAGCGACAGAGACGGAGGAGAGCAGGAAAAGGAAATGCAGCTGAATGAATACGCTGTATGTTTTAAATAGCGTTAAAAAATAACGAAACGCAATATGTGGCGGCCGGTGTTGATTGTATGGCGCACCGCCACAAATTACTCTATGTGTGGGAAACACTGCATGGAGTTTCTGAGATGAGGGGGTATGAATTACTCATCTGTAGGCTATTGATGCATGGATATTGCCTCAGCTGGGAGGTCTATGTTCAGAGACTTCTAGCCTGTCAGCGACCGGTCAGACAGAAAATGAGCCACAAACACGGTGCCATGAATCAAAAACATTTCAAGCCGCAACACATTGTGTAATTACATATTGTGAGGATCCACAACATAGTAAAACAACAAAATAAAACTTTTCCTTGCTGCTGCTGATACTTTACTGTAGGCCAGTGTATTAGTTTGCACTGGAGCCTGTAGCCTGTTATAGCTTCTCAATCAAACAGGTGACTGGCTGTGTAATAAGTGACTGGGCTCCAGTACACAGTAATATACTGGCCTTCAACAAAGTAATACCAAGTTACAGAGAGGCTGGACAGGAGACTTAAGCAGCAAGCAAAAACATTTTTGTGCTGAGTTGTAGGTACATGTTATTAAATGGTGTGAATAAAACGCTGATGTTTAAGTACCCTATTTGTAGCTTATTTAGGTCTGACCATTCGCTATCTTGCTGGCATAGCTCTAAACACTGGAGTCCAAAGCAGAGGTAATTTCCACGCATTGATATTACTATATTTTAACAATTCATACGTCCTTATGCCAAAGAAAATCTGAAATGATCCCATTAATTTGCCGCTGACAGTGCAAAACCTTGGAGTAATATCTGAGGTCTGAGACAAACTTCACAAAGTCTAACAATTAGCCTCTGCAAACTCTTCCTAGAGATACACAGTAAACAGCTGTTGATATGAGAACAGTTTGCTATTGTCCATGACAAGACAAAGTAATAAGAATCAATAGATTGCAACATAACGCTAGTCTGATGTACTGTACAAATAGTTTGGCTGACTGCCCTCAAGGCTTTTTATCTGGTCTGCAATTTGGAACCTTGTCCACCTCTAATCTGTTGTTTGTGGCCTTTAAAGACAATGTTTCCATGTTTTATACAGTCTATGGTCTCAAACTATTTCTTGCATAATCGCATAAGAGCAGCTAAGAAACGTTGACAAATAAAACAAAGTTTGTGTCAGCAACAAGTTTCTGAAGAAGTTATTGCAGCTTGACACAGCCTAAATTGGCAACACTGTTACAAAACTTTTAAATGCTCTTAAACTGTTTAGTTACCTGGAGGGAGCTGGATGTTTTGGATATTTGGGGCGTTTTGTTGAGGCTGAGTGAGTCGAGGGGCCAACACCTGTGGAGCAATAGCTCGTATTCCACCAGGAGGAGTAGCAGCGATTGTTGACGGTACTGAAGTCCTCAAGTTTTGCAAAACAGTCGGGCTCCTCATGGTCGCTATTGTACCTGTCGCAACAGCTGAAGCCACGACGTGCGCACCAGTCTGCATTATAGCTTTTGTGGAGTCGAATTTGTTGACGAGCGAACCGGCCGTGCTGGTAACACTAACAGCGGGTGATGTTAAAACTGTGGTTTGGTTGCCTCCGCTTTGTGAGGTGTTAGTTTGCATAGGTGGCCTCACAAGCGTGACAGTGGGTACACTTTTCACAGAGGACTGAGACGAAATCACAGCATTCTGCGCACTCGTCGAAGAATTTCGAATAATAGTACTTGGTGTTGCAGACAAAACGGTTGCGCTTCCTTTGCTCACTGAAACAGGTCCGTTATTGACAAGCGTGACAGCGGGCTGGGTGTTGTTGCCGCTGGTGCCTCCGGTGACAGGACAGTTCATCACAACGCTACTTCCATTCAAAGTTTGAACACCAGTCGTTCCAGATTTCCCAACACCAGATGCTGCATCTGATACGACCGTAACGACTCCGCTAGCTGTCCCGGGCTTGGACTGACTCTGAGCGGCTGTCATGCTCGATGTGGTCCCGGCTGCTCCATCCATGCTTGAACCGTGGGACCCCGAACTGTTAATGACACCTCCTTGCACTCCTGTCCCTACAGCAGCGGAAACACATGAAAGCAAGGGGGATATCTAACAACTCTCTGATTCGCATTAGTTTCAGGAAACACACAAGTGAAGCAAAGTAAGCTAAAAATCAGTAGAACAACGTGACCAAAATTAGCTAATGTTAGCTAACCGGAATGGGCAGCTATCTTACCTGCTTTAGCAAGCTCTTGTGAAAGTCCCATTTTGCTGCCTCCAAGAACATTGGAATTACTAACGTTACCTACAGCTGAGTTGCCAGCGTGATTTGCTGCAGACTGGACCCTGGTCGTTGTGTTAACGCGCTCTGCTCCCGTTAGTTCAGACTCCAGAGATCCGACTAGATCACTAACTACTTTTTCGTCCACATCTGTGTTGAAGAAAACATCATCCAGCAAATCGGAGCCCGCCGCCATCTTTGCCAAGCTACGCTCGCTCGTGAGACGCATGCGTCGATTGGATGCACCCTCAGTGACGCGATCTCGCCGGACGCTGTGATTGGTTCTTCGAAGAAAATAAAGCTTGGAACAAATGGTTGCGAGCTGCAGTGTGGAGGTTCCAGCTCAGTGTGACAGCTTCACGGGAAAACAACGATACCACACAGGGCTGCCCCTGGTGGGACTTTATCACATCGAGGAGACTCTCTGAGAGAGTTTCTGTGATGTACAGCATGTCTTTGCAGATTCATGCACAGTGCCGAAGCATTTTATATCAATTTGACGTTATCGTAGAGGACTCAAAATGGCTGCGTTGTTGCTATTTTTTCCAGGACAGCCGCAGCAGCTGGCTGGGCGCTCACAGACAGAGAGCAGCGATGTTAGGCTATCTGGATGTCAAACTCGACTCAATAGCGCAGATCAACAATTACCAGTTTACATAGTTGTTTTCCAGCATTATGTTTTGGCTTCTTGACGCTACAGGAGTTGCCTACATTATGTTGCAACTTCTTACACATTTGAGAAATGTAATCAAAAATAATTGTCAGAACAAAATAGTACACACACAAAGAGAACACACAAATAAATGTTACAAATAATCATAAATGCCAATAATGCTAAGTATCAGACGAGTCATAAATGAAAAGTTCAGCACAGGACCGGCAGTGAATTAGTAGTCTCACTGCCAGGTGCGTTAAACCTCAATCAATGGGCGTGGTTTCAAGTGGACGCCTATAAATTGTTTCCGGTCGCTCCATTGCTTGAATGATGCCACTTGAGTTCTTGTATAAGGTGTTGTCCTGAATATTCTCCTGCTATGAGTTCATCAAAGCCCTACATTGGCTGTAAAATAGGGTTACTTTCAAAAGCCCAAAATCGTTATGAGGGGATTTTGTATACAATTGACAAAGTGAACTCCACAGTAGTGCTGGCAAAAGGTGAGTGGTGTGGGCCTAAGCTTGACAGCCTGTCAGCATGTTCAAGAACGACATGCATTATGCTGAGTTTTTTTTTTTTTTAAACATGAATGTCGTCACTTTCAACATTTTCTCTCAACTAGTCAAGTGTTTTGGAACGGAGGGACGACCCACTGACAGACCAGCACCACCGAAAGATGACACCTATGAGTACATCACTTTCCGGGGAAGTGATATTAAGGACATCACATTGTGTGAACCTCCAAGATCTTATCACGGCCTACCCCCGGATCCTGCAATAGTACAGGTTTTACAATAACTGCATGGCTCACACCCCACAGTACATAACCTAAAAGTTGACAAATTATATAAAGACTCATAATGTGTGTGTTAAATTGTTTTTACTTTTTTTTTCAGTCATCCAGTTCAGGCTCTCCAGGCATCTACTCAGCTCTCGGACCATATACCCCCTTAAGGATGCCCGCCTACAACCAACTTGCTGCCAGCTCTCTACTTAATCAACAGTATGCTGCAGCTTTTGGCCTTGGTAAGTCAGTGAAGGCAAAGGCAAATTTATTGCTAGTAAACTAACCATAAACCCACATCCTTAGTGAAGATGAATACTTTTAAGTAGGTTGAATGCGTACTACAGTACTGGATTTGTTTTGTCATGCAGGGCCTGTTCTTCCAGGCTTACATGTTGTAAGGGGCCCCATGGTGGAAAAGGCTGTTCAAACCCTCCACGTGGACAGATCTAGGCAGAGGGGAGGCTTGACTCCATCACGGGAGCAGGAGCGGCAATGGGAGAAAAGGAGGCCTCAGAGGCCCAGAGGAGAGAGTTCCCAGACCAGAAGGGGCACTGGAGCCATCAGTAAGCATGCATAATTTCAGTGATGAAAGGCAAAATAAAATACTGTCTTCACTAATTGACCTAAAAAGTGAATAGCTTGGATTGCTTAATAGTCCTGAAAAGTTTTAGAACTCTGTTTATGGTGTTCAGGAAATGTCCATCTGTGCAATTGCAGTCTTAAGAGTGAGTGTAAATGTATGTGTGTATTTTTTTTTTTAACATTTAAGTGAAGTCAGGCCCAGGTGTGCCCACTGCTCAGTGGGAAACTCGGCAGCAGAACTATGAAAACAGGTCACCACCAAGAAGACAAGGTAACTGTGGAACATAGTTTTGTAAGTGAATTATTTATTTTTTTTTTTTCTGGATACAAATGACAATGTCCTATTAACATTCAATGCTTTTATAAATAAATCTTAGGAGCTCGGAGGCGCAGGAACCGTAGTAGAGGCCAGCTGATGGTGGCTAATGTTCCATCTGCCATCCTTAAGTTTGACACAGACTTTGATTTTGATTCCTCAAATGCACAGTTTATTAAGGAGGAGCTGGAGCGGGAGGTGCAGAACAGGATGAAAGGTTGGTACTGCTCAAGTGATCACAAATGCACCACTGCATTTTTATATTTTCTACTTTTTTGACACTACTTTTTTGTTTATTTTTTAAAGGCACACATGGTCAGTTGAAACATTACTATTTATTATGACATACAGTTACAAATCCCTCAGTCTCAAACTGTAGGTATTGGCTCAGCAGGATAGCAATACAGATGGATTCTGGCACCAGGATTATGTCACCAAAGCTGCAGTGATGACAGTGACATGATTAGGGCTGCAATGACGATTTATTTTCATTGTTGATTAATCCGTCAATTATTTTCTGTATTAATCGATTGTTGTTGTTTGGTCTGTAAAATGTCAGAAAATGGTGGAAAATGTCTAAGTGTTTCCCAAAGCCCAAGATGATGTTCTCAAATGTCTTGTTTTGTCCACAACTCAAATATTTTCAGTTTACTGTCATCGAGAAGCGAAGAAACGAGAAAATATTCACATAAGAAGCTGGAATCACTGAATTTTTATAATAAATGACTCAAACCGATTAACAATAGTTGGTGATTAATGTAAAAGTTGAAAACAAATCAATTAATTGATATTTGCAGCTTTAGACACAATTCTGTCTTTTCCATACACATGTTCAAAGATTTTTCCATTTTGGCACAGGTCCTTGCAATTTAAATGGAAACAACCTAAAACCAGCAATAACCTGAACTTCAAAAGCCGGAAGTATGTGGTTTATTTTTTTTTTTTTAAAGGGACAGTTCACCCCCAAATCAATTTTTTTTTTTTTTTTTTCCTATTATGCTCATACTCATGGACGAGAGGCTTGTCCTCCCTGCCTGAGCTGTAACTGTAGCTAACTGATACTGCTGGGCTGGCTAACCTGAGCTAGCAGGACGCCATTAATGTTTACATCTTGCACGGTCACACGCCTCTCGCCCATGAGTATGCTTCCTTCTGTGCGGTGATACGGTTCCGTAGTTCCAAAGACAGACATCTCTACGGACGATATCTCCAACACTGGGTAACTCGCACCAAAACGATCTAGATTGCTTAATGGCACTATAGGTAAGAGGAAATGTGTATTTTTGGTTCTGGGTGAACTGTCACTTATTGTGTGTAGGGTCTGGGTTTGTGAATAGATGGGCATGAGTTGAAAACTAGTGAATCTGCTTTTTAACCTATGTTTTCAACACTTTCAGCTTGGTCTTTAGAGCACATCCTTCCAGGTTATGTGCAGTGCATATTTCTGTTTGACAGATGGAAACCATAAGGTAGAAGAGAAAGAAATGCACTCAACTGCAGAGGATGATCAATTTGGACCAAAATGCTACTACGACAAAGCAAAGTCTTTCTTTGACAACATCTCATCTGAGAATAAGTTCAGGTAAACAAGTGGCCTTTTTATCCTCAATATTCAAACCCTAGTTTCTCCTGCTTGCGGAGCTACAGGCTAGTGCCTCTGTTTGTATCAACCAATGGTTTCAGACTAACATGGGCGGAGGAGCGGAAGCGCAATCTGGAGACTTTTGGGGTCCCTGGACGGTTCCTGAGGGGCCAAGGCTTCAGAGGTGGCTACACTGGACGAAGAGGATGGGGCACTGCTCAGACTCTATCTTCTTACAGAACCAGGAGTGGACAGCTGTAAAGGTCCGAGTTTGATAACAAGGTGCTAAAGCAACCCCATCCTCCAACGATGGCTTCCTTGGGTCTAACAAATGGGACTTTTACCCATTATATCAGCAAAAGCAGCTCGGTCACTGTATGAAGGACTTTTTTTTATTTATTTTTTTTTTTTTTTTCTCCCTGAGGGAGTTATCCTGTCCCATATTGCCAGGATTGTATTTTTCTGTATAGCCTTTTTGTCATTTTTCCCCATTTTGAATATGGATGCATGGCTCAGTAAATGGTCTGTGTGACCAGTCATTTTCCCCTCAGATTGTTTACCCAAGAGTGTCTGTTGTTGGTTTTTTTTTTTTTTTTTTTTTTTTTTTTTTCCCTCTCAATTAAATGGGGAGTGTTAAGTTTGTGTTTTTTTGCTACTTGGAAGAATTTCACTCCCAAACGTGTATTGGTTTCATGTTATAAAGTATCTTGCTTTGCCTCTTGGGAGTACATTTATTTCATCAACAAATGTAAACTATGAATATTGACACAAAATGAACTAAACTTAATTGTATTTAAAGGCTAAATCTCATTGCTTTGTTCTGTCATATTGAAGCAACAAGTGAGACTAATGTAAATAAACTGGAAATTGCTGGTGCACTTGTCTTATGCTCTCTGAGGATACATCCCATTATGTTGTCATTCAGTCACATGCACAAGTGAGCTTTAAATGTGTACACCTTGGGTTGGACCATCCTAATATACAGTGGAATGTAACAAATTACAAATCCGAGGTACTTTCCATTGTGTGCTACTTTATACTTCAGTATATCGCACAGGCAAATGTTGTACTCCACCACATTTTTCTTTAGATTACAATTTCCGTGTCCTGTCCATTGAAAACCATGTATCCCCAAAGGTGTTGAATTTGTTTGTTAAATTTAAGAATTTGTTTTTTATGGGGTGAGAAAATTCTCCCACTTGAGCTAAATAAACTAAACTTAACACAAAAAGTAAGGAAATTTGTGTTTGGTAGATCATTTCTCTGTGGTAACAATGCTTTTTGGCAATAAATCTAATACTGTTAGAAAGCCTGTGTAGTTCCCTTTCAAATGGTGCCCCATTTGTGGGATGATCAGAAGCGCTGCTGTAAGTATATGGGTTGTGCCCATGAAAATTTGCCAAATCTTCTCTGCCAATGCCAAACACCGTATTCTGCCATTGACTCATTTGGTGGATTGGATGATTGAAGTTTGAAGAAACAAGACATATTGGCAATTTAACAATTTATTCATTTCACAAACCGGAGCCTCAGTAGCGTGTGGAAGAACCATACACAGCCACAACAGCCTGGCACCTCCTCCTCTGTTATTGGCTGCAAACAGGACACTTTTGAAGCTGTGGTGGAGAAGAGATCACTGAACAAACTTATCTATCATGGATAACCCCGACCACCCTCTCCACCTCACACTGGTCCAACAGAGGAGCACCTTCTCTAAGAGGCTCCGACAGATTCGATGTCGCACGGACCGCTATAAGAAATCATTCCTACCACAGGTAATTAAACTTTTTAACACTTCGTCACTGAGTATTAGATAAGACTCATAGACATCACAACTGCACTAAGTGCACCTTGCACAATATGTTTATCTACAGCTTTATCAATACTAGTTAAATAGTTGTACATTTTTATTCCCAACTTGTATATATTTTAAATTATTTGTTCTTATATTCTATCCTATTATTATTTCATGTATATTGTATCCTATTATTTCATGTATATTCTGTATGTGTGCTGTGTGTCTGATATTTTGCTGCTGCAACACTGGAATTTCCCATTTTTTTGGGATCAATACAAATCTATCTATCTGTTCGTCCGTCCATCCATCCATCCACCCACCCACTCATGCTGGTCACCAGCCTGGTCACACACTGCTGTGGGATGGCATCCCATTCTTCAACCAGCATTTGTCGCAAGCCAGCCAACGTGGTTGTATTGGTCACTCTGGCACGAACAGCAGGAGTCCTGCCATGACTGCCCTTCACCGTCAGGCCCGTTTGCACTGGTGTCGGCAACTCATGCACTGGAACCTGAACATGTGGAGGAATGTTATGTTCAGTGATGAGTCCAGATTCTGCCTACGGCAGTTGGATCGTAGGGTCAAAGTGTGGAGAAGACGCAGACAACGCTATGCTGATTGCTGCACCGATAGAGTAACACCTTTTGGTGGAGGCACTGTGATGGTGTGGGGGCGGCATCTCCCTCACTGGAAAAACAAGGCTTGTCATCATTGGAGGCAAACTCAATGCAGAGAGATATAGAGATGAGATTCTGCAACTAGTGGCAACCCATATCTCCACAGTCTGGGACCGAACTCTATCCTCCAAGATGACAACGCTCGCCCCCACAGGGCGGGGTTTATCAGAGACTACCTCCAGAATGTGGGAGTGGAGAGGATGGAATGGTCTGCCAGCAGTCCTGACCTCAACCCCATTGAACACTTGTGGGATCAGCTTGGGCGTGCTGTTCGTGCCAGAGTGACCAACACAGCCACGTTGGCTGACTTGCGACAAATGCTGGTTGAAGAATGGGATGCCATCCCACAGCAGTGTGTGACCAGGCTGGTGACCAGCATGAGGAGGAGGTGCCAGGCTGTTGTGGCTGTGTATGGTTCTTCCACACGCTACTGAGGCTCCTGTTTGTGAAATGAATAAATTGTTAAATTGCCAATATGTCTTGTTTCTTCAAACTTCAATCATCCAATCCACCAAACACCAAACGAGTCAATGGCAGAATAAGCTGTTTGGCATTGGCAGAGAAGATTTGGCAAATTTTTCATGGGCGCAACCCACATAATCAGCGCTGCTGCTCATCCCACAAATGCATGTTCCTTACAAATGGGGCACCATTTGAAAGGGAACTAAACAGGCGTTCCAACGGTATAAGAGTTATTACCAAAAAGCATTGTTACCACAGAGAAATAATCTACCAAACACAAATTTCCTTACTTTTTGTGCTAAGTTTATTAAAAACTGGATCCGCTGGCAGACGCGTAACTATCGGTAAGCAGGGTAAGCGGTGCTTACGGGCCCGGACCAATCAGGGGCCCGCGTGACTGGAAGATATTGATTGACAGCCCAAAAAGCCCTATATTATATAAGCTTTTTGGCTTATATTAAAGCCAAAAAGCCCTATCGCATTTGGCCACTGACCAAGTGGGAGCAAGAACGGGTCAAATTAATTTCCTTGTTTCAGAGACCATTCTCTTCACGTGTGTGACTCGAACATCTCACATTTACCAACAAAATGTACAACGAAAGACCGTGCAAAACATTTCAGACCGTCCTGCCAACCTGTATACATTTTAACATCAATGTACGCTGGAACGATTTTTCACTCTGAAGTCACTGAAAGCTGCTGCTGTTTACATCCTGTCTGATCTCTGCAGCGGGCGGGGCTGCTGAGTTCCCCCCGTGACTGACACACACACACACACACACACACACACACACACACACACACACAAAATCACACACGGTGGATGCAGGAAAAACCGGAGATGAGACGTACAGGATGACCTAAATTGAGGACCGCTACACTCGTTATTGTAAGTGCAATGCTAAGTTAAAGTCCAATAAGTACTTTATTAAACCGTATGAATGTGTGTCCCAAGCCAGGATAGGAAATTAACTAACAATGTGAAGATCAACAAGCCACTGACAGTGACACATATGTTCAAATTTGATTAATTCAATAAATTATTACTTTTTGTCTTAAATCCACCAGCTATTTTCATATTATACCAACATTTGCAGCATCCTGAGCCTTTTTGGTAAGGTTCCTAGGAAATCTCAGCCCAGAGTAATTAATTAATAGTAATAATTAATTGCTAAGTAATTATTATTCTCCCCAAAACAAGTTTCCTTTTTTTTTTTTTTTTTTAAAGAACTATACAAAAAACTTTTTTGCAACTTTCACTGTCTTCTGCAACTTCATTGCAACAAACATACAAAAGACATCGCAACTTTTATCGCAAAATCAGGCATTTTGGGCCGCAACAATCTAAAAAAAAGGCCACGAAATCCTGGAGGGACTGCCCTTGTGTGTTTTTTCATGTGTTATGGTGCGCATTCACCAGTTTTTTTTTGTTGTTGTTGTGGTGCACGTAGGCTACTCCTGATTTTGTCAGTCATCTCATCTCTTATATGCTGTGTCTCTATGATCCTATCCTGTCCTATTGATGGTAGCCTACTCGTGGACATTGCGCCGTCATCACGTGCTGTAGTAGGGGGGCCCGCCTTGATAATCCTGCTTAGGGGCCCGGTGTTGGCTCATTACGCCAATGTCCGCTGGGAAATGTATTATCGCAAAGCTGAAAACAGGGTAGTTTTTCTGAGCCCATGGAAATTTAGCCTGCTTGGTTTTGAATGCATAACTTTTTTGTAGTAGGCTATTTTTAGTTTGGTAATAGTAGGCCCAGTTAGCCTAAGTAAATTATCTTAATACTTCTTCCACCACTGATAATAGATGATCCTTATTCTGGGACAGTAGCTAAGGCCTATTGGTGTCTAATTGGTTCCCTTGTCTTTAAATAAGGAACAGGTGTTTTTGTCCAAGATACTAAAAACGTCCAGTTGTAGCCTACAGTAGGCCTATCGCTTGATCTGAGAACTGCAGACGTCCCTGAGTAACCTGGGGAGGGAAAAGCTTGTCAGATGTCAGGTGCATGGCGATATGTTAACAAGCATGAGACTGTGGTATCATGATGTATTCACATTTTTCTGAAGGTGTTAAAAAACAACTTTGGCAACCACTTTTCTCAATTGCTCGGCGGAGCTTTTGCGCACAATGTGGATTGATTGGCTTTCATGAATCAGACAGAGGTACTCCGTCTAGTGAGGGAAAGTGGTAGGCTACTCACAGTCCGGGTTATACCAAAAACTGAGGGAGAGGGATTTCCCCCTATCACCTAACAGTTTATTATCTGTGCCATTTCTTTTGCATGCACACCATAAATAACGTTCAGCAAAATTGTATGTTAAACTACATTGAGAGAAATCCAGTGTTTTCTTTTTTTCCTTCGTTGATGACATATATACGTCACTGTCAATACCCCCATTCCCTGGTAATGGACAAACTATGTAACTAAATAGAGGGCTTCGCTCCAGATAATAAATGTTAGAATAAAATAAGCGCTTTTATTTCCCATATGACAAAATGTCGGTGGCATTTTCATCGGTGCGTCCAAGGAGTAAAGGGGAGTTAACACAGCAAACGATTCAAAAGGTAAAAATCCTGAGATGGGTCGCGGCGCTTGTGATTATTCTAGTCAGGATGGGAGTGTGCGGTCCGCCGCCAGTGCAGAGAAAGTAGCCTGTGGTGGATATCGGAAGAAATGGTAACTGGTTTTGTAACGTTACAGTCAATTGAAGATGCGAACCAAACAAAGCCAATGACGGTGATGTAGGCAACCGCTTTATAGGCTCATCACTGTATGGAGCTGTTTCCGTGTGATGCTGTTAACCTCCCTGCTTTTTTTCCCCTGACTAATGAGGCATATTTTTATTGTATGTTAGCCTAAATATATATCAGCGTTAGATTATGTGATTTGTTACCAAGAATTTCAAAAGCGCAACACCTGAACTGGGCTTTTGTTAAAGGCTATAGGTGCCAGTTTATTGTCAGACAGCATCCCGACAGGTTCAAGTGGTTATGGACATCCGTTTTGTTGCAAAAACATATATGCATCCACTGAGAAAGGCAGGAGGATGGTGAGAAATTGAACCCTGAGCCATATACTCCGCAGACTGCTGCTGCTTTTATACTTAACTAAACGGTTTCTGGTAAAAAAACAAAACAAAAAAAAAAAAAAACTGAAAAGCTGCTGCTTCATTTGGCTCCTGACCCAGAAATGTTCATTGACTGGTTGAAGTTCTGATAATCTAGGACATTATTATGCCTTAATAGGGCATATTTTAGTGTATAATTTGACTTGAGATACTGTGAACTGAAGTTGTTTTGCTGTCTCCCAAAGATGCTGGATGAAAATCATCATTTAATACAATGTATAATGGACTACCAAAGTAAAGGCAAGACAGCTGAATGCACACAGTAAGTGTTATACTCCTAACTGGTGCTTTGTGAGTGTGATATTAGGCTAAAAGTGAGTAAATTAAGCTATGTTTCATTTTTTTTTTTTTTACAGGTATCAGCAGATCCTGCACAGAAATCTTGTTTACTTGGCCACGATAGCAGATTCGAATCAGAACATGCAGTCACTACTACCTGCAGTGAGTCATTCATGAGGTTTCAGGAAGTACTTCATCAGATTAATTTTGCTGCTGCCATCCTCACCTAAATATTGCCATTTAGCAGACAATACAGGAGTCAATATAAAATCGGGACATCAGGACATGGACGACAGCAATCAGGAAGCATATTCTCTAAACTGCTGTTTTAATTGATCAACTATGTTTTTCACTTCCAGCCTCCCACTTCCAACATGTCCATGGCTCCTGGAGGAATGAGTCAAAGTGGGGCACACACTCCAAGCAACCTCAATGACAACATGGCACAAGGACTGCCCCCCACATCATTGATGCAGAGCCAAATGAGCAATGGTGAGATCACAAATGTGCATTTTACAGACTAATTCTAGCCATCGTGGAATTTATTTTCCACACAAACCCAGACGTGCATGGTGTGCACACATACAGCTCCATCTTGTTGTCCGTCCCCTGTCTCGAGTCCCCCTCTGGTCCTAAATTTGCTGCATGTTTGTCTGCAGATACAATACCATGTCTTGTTTGTCCCATTGTCTCTCATCTTTATTGCCTGCAAGTATCTGATGATCTTATGTTCAGCTAATAGTCAGATTTATCTGTGGCAATAGCGACTTTTTTTCTTCTTTATGTTTCTAATTAATTTCACACATATCATTAACACTCAGTCCTTGTACAACCATGTAAGCTTCCTGTAAAGATGAACTGAATGTGGGCCCATGATTAACATGACATGGCACCACATGGGAACGTGTGCTGGCTGCTCTGACTGTGCGTGTGTGTCATCAGGCCCCAGCCATGCCCCCATGCAGCAGCAGTCTGGTCAGGTGCAGTCGGCAATTCCCTCCGCATCCCTCAGCCTGCCAGCCAGCGGCTACGGTAGCTCGGCCCCAGCCTCCGGCTACAGCCACGCTGCACCCTCCTCCCAGGGCAGCATGATCCAGGGCCCTGGGCCTGGCTATGGCTCTTCCTCCTCTTCTTCCTCCACATCCTCATCTTCCTCTTCCTCCTCCCGCAGCAACCTCAACATGCAATCCAACCAAGGTGAGCCAGGTATAGAGGAGCCTAATCATCAGGATATTTGGTCTAATTTTATGGAAAGGAATACTTTCAGGCTCATGGATTCGGGACTTGATTATCATAAACTATACTCTCAAACTATACTGCAAGATGCCTCATTTGTTTTTATTTAGTTGTTTAGGTATGATTCAAGATTTGGCACTTAGAGGAAGGGATTGATGAAAGTAATGCCTTTCAGTGTTCAGAGTGAGGTAGAAACCATATGGTAAAACAGTGGGATGATTTCAGAAATGTTTATGTATAAACGCCCACTTGATCTCGCTTAAAGCTTTAGTGCGTAACTTTTTTTTTATAATAATGAACGTCCATAACATTCAAGCCATTGCCAAATGAGTTGCTACAAAGCTAATTAAGACTATCAGCTCCACACAACTCTCTCTTTATTTCTCAGTATGACTATGTTCAGAAGATTGTGTCGTCTGGTGACTTTCGCACGCAGAAACTCGAGTGAAGATAATTACCTCTTCAGAAGAGTCCATCATGTTTTTTTAATCCTCCGTGTCTTCCTTGGCTACTAGCAACTGCGTGGAGGAGGGCTGGGGGTGGTGCGCGATCACGGAAGGCTTGTGTCATGTGGACGCGCCGACAGTTTTGTTGTCATTACTTAGAATTCGTCATGGGGGAGACAGAAACTGCGCGCTATAGCTTTAAAGAATTTGCTTACATGCATATATGCACTCATCAATCTGTAAATTATCCTCCTATGCAACGTAACCATCAAAATAACCAAACACATTCAGTTCATCGAAGAGGTTTCCTGCGTCCTCCCTTCTTTCTTCTGCTCCAGGCTTTACCTCTCCTAATCTCTGACTCCTGACCCTGAGATGCAGCCCTCCTCTCCCTGGATGTCTGTGTGGATATCTCTGTTTATGCACTGAATTCACTGGCTTTGTTTGCATTTATACTTCAGAGCAACATCTTGAAAGCATCTCTTAAAAGATTTTTTCTTTAAGAGACCCCTGACTGCTATGGACCCCTTTTGGCTTATCCATGTGCCCTGATTGCCAGTTTCACTTCTCAGAATGCTTTGTATGCCGTTGAATGCTAATGCTGGTATGTGCAAAGAGTGTGTCTGTGTATATTAATGTATGAGCTCTCCCCCCCTCCCCCATAATCACACCTCCTTTTCAGTCTCCATGATGCACCAACAGTCAGCCACTCCACACTACTCCTCAGCACAGGCTGGGGGCCAACACTATCAGGGACAGCAGGCCATGGGCATGATGGGTCAGGGCAGTCAAGGAAACAGTATGATTTCTCAGAGACCAATGGGATCCTACCGCTCCTCACAGCAAGGTAGGTGGTGAGACTTCTTCATGCCAGGTTGGTGTGGCAATGGGTTTGTTGGTGTTGTGTTTGAGTACATAAATGGATGTGTGACTACAGTTTGGATTGAAATTGTCAACAGGTTTTCATTAAGTGTGGCTTTGGATGCAAGTCTCACAGTTTCCAGATTGATGGAAATGCTAAGTCTGTTGAGGAAGTATTAGTGCGTGCATGGTATTAGTTTTCGATTTCAAAGATGTGATATTGGAGGTCTGCAAATTTGCCTATCCCAGTTGCATTCCTGTAACTTTAAGGAACAGTCTAGAGATGTATCACTTGTGTCACATTAGGTTCCTGTGTCTGTAAATCACTTAACTTGTGCTGTGTCAGCATGTGCCTAATAATAGCTCCATCCTGTCCTGTTATGTTTTTCGAAGTGTTTAGACTAGGCACGTAGTAACAGATATATAAAAAGGATGGGATACTGTTTCCTGGGAAACAGGCCATGATTGTATGTCCTCATTCACCCTGGTACACTATTATCCTTGCATGACTGGGTGAAGTATTTCCAGATAGAACTTTGTTATGGAATTGCTGTGTCCATAGTTAAGCTGCTCGCTCACCAGCTACTCCCTGATTGGTCCAGTGGTGTTGCTAGGGCTCTTCTGTCAACCGTGGTCATATCGGGAATTATCAGATATGTTGCTATGAAATTGTTTTGCTATTTTTGCAGAAGTTCAAATGATTTTTTTATGCTACAACTCATCTCTGTATTTGGAAAGTTTTGGGCCAATTGTGGTGTGTAAAGGAGATTAGAATGTGCCTGGCTTTTCGATGCATTTTTGTTCTGTTGGTTTTCTGAGTTTGTTAAATAAAGTTGAGAGGGAAAGGGAAGAAGTGGAATCTGGAGTTTCTGCACACCACTACCAAGCAGAGATCAGATTATCCCTGATAACTGTCTCTCTGTAATCCTTTTTCTCCTCTAAAATTATATCTCATCTAATTCGTCATGGAATAATTCATTATAATTGCTCCACTTTAATTAGTGTCTCCAAAATTTGGGTTGGCCCAAAATAGCTTCCTTCATATTATTATTTCAACCCACAGAAAATCGGCACCAGTGAAATCAGAACATAAGTTATATAAGAAAATTATAATTGGCATATTTGTTTTCTCTACTCATTACTATTCATAATATCCTCATAACTAAATGACGACTTCCAAAAAAGCTGTCTATAATAATCGTCTTTTATAATCTTTAATTTTTGTCTTTCATTGTTCTTAATTCACACATATGCACACACACACCTTCAGGCTGCCTAAATTGCCCAAGTGTCCTGGCACAGCCCCTTTAGTCTCCAACTCAGCGACCAATTGTTCCAAGCAACTGTTTAACAAATCGTGGTGTCGCCTGTCTTGCAGGATCTGCACAGCAGTACATGGGACAAGACGAGTTCTACGGAGAGCAGTATGGACACACTCAGAGCTCCAGCGAGCCCATAAACCGGCAATATTACCCTGATGGTAATCGTGCACATCCATAAACTTCATACACACAGCTCTCAAACACACAATGCCACATTATAGGTCATGCAATTTCTTTTTAGCACTATCCCACTGGCCTGAGCCAGATTAACTGCAGTGCTGACGTTTCCGCTTGTCCTCCCAGTCATTGTCTTTTTCCCTTACTGTGGGAGAGGAAGAGTATTGGAGAAAAAAATGGCAAAAGACTGACATTGGTCTCAATTCTGTTTTCTCCCATTGTGTCTGTGTCCATACTGTCCCCTTTGGTGTGCTGAAATTTCAGATTTCAGAGAGTGCCATAGCAGTGTGTTGAGGAGAGAGCGCAGACTTCTTCCAGCGTGTTTCTTTGTGCATAAAATTGAAGCGAGAAGCTTTGAAAATGTTGTCTGTGCTTTTAATTTCAGTCGTTGCACATGTATTATTAATATTTTGGCTTCAAACTGTGTATAATAATTCTTCTGTATGTAAGTGGGTATTGCCTTTGCAGAGGAGTTGCACATGTTGAACAGTGTTCTCTACAGGTCACGGAGAGTACACGTATCAACAGTCTTCATATGGTGAGCAAGGCTACGACAGATCCTTTGATGAGTCTTCACAGCATTACTATGAAGGAGGTAACCGTTATACATTTTGTCATTTCCAACCATGTGTTTTAGATATATTGTCCTGCACCTAGTTTGTCTAAATGTGTCCAACCAAAACTGTAGTAGTACTACCTCATATGATTAATAGCTGATATGTACCTGTGTGTTTATATATCTCCAGGTAACTCTCAGTACAGTCAACAGCAGGCGCAGTATCAGCAGGGCTCTGGCCAGCAGCAGCCCTTCAGCCAGCAGCAGTACTCCTCTCAACAAGGCTACAGCGGACAGCCACAGGGATACGGTTAGAACAACCAACCAAACAACCTGTTGTCACACAAGCATAAACACACACCCAAAAGTAATTAATACATGTATTGAATGTAACCCCTCTGCTACAGGTCCTGGCCAGGGTGGATCCTCCCAGTATTCTCAGTATCAGCAGGGTCAAAGCCAACAGTATGGCTCCTACCGCTCCTCCCAGGGAGGCCCTGGAGCGCAGACGCAGAGGCCCTATGCCTACGAACAGGTACATCAAATTAGATCAGATTTCTCTGAATCTCTGAAACTGGCTTTGCAACACTGACTAATACCCATTTACCTGTAGGAAAATATGTATATAATCCCTATTAAATGCTTATTTTGGATGGAATTTAAAAGGAATTTTGAAAGTATTAAAATAGAAAACAATAACAAATAATCTGCCTTTAATCTATTCCTTACAATGCATCCAAATACCGTTGAAGGCAGGTGCTGGACCAATAGAAGACAATAAAAACCTAAAGGTCCGCACACTGTAGCTCCCTTAAGTGTAATTTATTGGCACATCTGCAAGTGATGTTCCGAAGAAGAGCATTAGCTCGAAAGGTCACTTGTAGATGTTCCAATAGATTGCATTTAAGGGAGCTACAGTGTGCAGACCTTTTTTTAATGTTTTTTTTTTTCATCCTTTGTTTGCCACAACCGATGCTTCATACCATGCTTAATATTTTTCTGATGCTGCTAATCTCTGATTTGCCAAATTAAGATGTATGATGACGTAGCACGATGTACAGAGCACCATCCCAAGCAGACTTAGAGTCACCTAGCCCTCACACCCGTTATTTGTAATAAATCATATTCTTGAGCTTTGTTTCTTTTTCATTTTCAAATTTAACTATTACATGATTAACTAAAAAAACATCAGGAAAGCTGATGCCTGTAGGAATAATGGGGTAGCTTTAAAATATTCTTTTTTGTCTGTCTGGGTAACAAAAAAGCAAAGAAAAAGTGAACAACACAATGTATGAAATGCAATCTAATCTCTTAGTGTAAATCATTTTACATTACAGGGCCAGTATGGAAATTATCAGCAATAAGGAACCACATTGTTTTACTGTTGGAAGAAAATAAAAAAGGAACGGTTCAGCAGTCACGCGCTGGCTCAGCTGTGGATTAGAAGACCTGGCTGCCTCAGATTTATTATCCTCTCATTAATCATCATTCTAGCTAAGAATACATAATGTATTAAAGTGTGGTGCTTCCCTCGTCTGTTTTGCTCGCTGCAGGGTTGTAGCTTGTAGCTGAAGGTGTGGAGTGCTACTGGCCTGGCCACCCAACGGAAACACAGGGTGTTTGTAGAAATGAGGCAGTTAATGTAAACCTTCCATATGGATTAAATAGGGTACTAAGAAGGAGGAGTAGTCATTTGATGAGCCTCAGCAAGTTGCCTGTTTCCTCCTCTTTCTTCTCCGTTTATGCCTTTCACTTGTCTGTATCCCATCCCCTGCTTTAAATGTTTATTTTATTTTACAAGCCTCTGTTTTTATTCTTTTTTTGTGGTGCACAGAGTGGGCCCGTGGTTTGAGAGACTGAGGCTTTAAAAAGCAAATTAGCGCTGAAGGAAATGTTCCTTGATATTTATCTAACAGACTAGGTCCAGCTCTTGCTCTAATTCCTAGTTGAGATGCTGTTCAAGATAAGGTAAATTAATTTCATGAAGGTGAAAACGTTGGTCCTTAAACCTGACTTGATCAGGAGGTTGTCTGTGTTAGTCAAACTGTGATGTGTTGCTGTGTGGTCTAACATGGTGTGTTTCACTCTTTACGTATGTCTTTCTGAGGTAATAGACAAAATAGTTAGCTGACTTATCCAGACTTAACAGCGTGTATCACTGTCCATGATAATCATACATCGTGGTAGTATTTTTGGCCTATATTTTCGGTGGCATTGCTCTACACAGACATATGTTATTGTGCAGAGTTAGGCGGGGTCACACTACTCTGATGCCAATCAGTAATGATTTTATATACTGTAAAAACAAATTGCCACTTTGTCTGCACTTTATTTTGCAGTGACAGTGTATGTATTGTCTGATATTTTGGATTGTAGTGCAATCCAGGCTGTTTTTAACGAATGATCCTCAAAAAGCCAAAGTAACACAGGAACAGAACGGTAGTGTGTCCTGCACCTCTACTTCAATAAGTGCAATACACTCAGTCAGTCATGTTAAGGGTTGGTTCAGATGGTGAGCTTACACTATATCATTATTTAGTATAGTAGTTTGTTGACATACAATGATGGCAAAGACTAGGGCTGGTTTGTCTAATGTTATTCAATGTAATATTGCAGGTTTTAACTGACATGTCATATTTAGGACAATTATTTTCTGTATTTATGTGACTTATAGACATATTACGTAAAGCATTTCATCATAAACATAAAGCTTACTACTTCAAAAACATTTTTTCAGTGAAAATGTTTATTATCATACATTGTATTAGATATACAAAATAATGTTAAAAATAAGACAAAGGGTATAGAAGGTTCATTTTTATCTATCCTTGTGTGATTACAAAATGGGAATTCAGTAGGCCTATATTAAGTTGTTTATTGATTTGTTTATTTAAAAGAAGGCAGACAACACCTCTGGTCATTTCACTGATCACTGTTTCTTACAGTTTGAGCAGTAATGTGGATTATTAGTGTGAGGGTCCAGCTTTGCAGTATATTCACTCAACTTATCTCAGAGGGGTAAAATAACACAAAAGTTGCAGGGTTAATCACAAATGGGAGAATACTGGCTGTCAAACAGCTAAATAACTATGTGCCACTCAACAGTGACAATCACAGGCTTCTCTATACTACATTGAATTTGTATCAGTGTTTAATTTTACTGTGAGCTGAACATGTATGACAAGTATTTTCTAGTTATATGTAGTGTGTGTGTGTGTGTGTGTGTGTGTGTGTGTGTGTGTGTGTGTGAAAAAACGAGTGAGAGAGTTACGTTTGGTCTGCATAATCCAAATATGAATGTTATCTACTAAGTCTGCATTACCTGATCTTTTCTGCTGTCTTTTGTTACTGTTTGTTATATAAAAAATAAACTAACATTCACCTTTTGTATGTCTGCATTTTGTGAATTTATTAAGGAAATGTCAGAAGTCACACATCATGATACAAAACAAAGTTTTTTTATTAACTTGTTCTGCCCAGCTGAGACAATTATATTATATAGTATTTTACAGTATAAGTATTACAGACATGGGTCAATGAATTACAATATTTTTTGAGACTGCATTAAAAAGGTTGGCAGGTCTTATCTCAGCTCAAAACGTTAAATTATGGAGCTTTTCATGGCATCTCATTCACAGCTTCTTTTTTTTCTGCTGCACCTAAATGTACCGTAACACTCCAGCACGTGGCGGTAGAGGCCCAAATCGCAGTGATTCCGTAATAAAAAAATCGCATATACAAATTGTCCCTTCATGGGTTCCGTAGTTCAGGCAGTACGCAGGCAGTAGTAGTTGTCAGAATTTTTCTCTATCACTCTGGTAGTTGTGTTACTCATAGATTGTATATAAGAAGGTGTTACTGGACATGCCTTAACATTATAAAACAAATTATGTCCATCGGAATTTACAGAACTGTAGCAGCTGTCAGTTATTTGCCCGACAGAATATTTGCTTGTTAGCCTGCTAGTAATTGTTACGGTCGGTGACTTTGTCAAACCGTCGTTGACTAACATTAACGCTAACGTTACTTCAGAATAAATAACATTAACTGTCTGTTGAACGTCACAATGTTGGCGACATTGTCGAGATTTAAAAGGCCTCGGTGGCTTTCTCCGGACATAATTTTAGGATACATATTAGGACAAGAGGTCAGAAGAAACGAGGTGAGCTTGTTCAGTCACAGTTCTCATGTATCAGCAGCGTGGAGACCGAAAGTCACCGGTGGTATCCGAGATATCAGCACCTCCTGTACGCTGTGCGCCAAAGTCCGAGGAAACCCGAAGAAGAGAGAGCTGTCTGAAAAGAAGCTGGTACGTGCAACCTTACAGTTATAACCATAGACATATTATGTCTATGGTTATAACACTTTCCCAACCTAGTGTTTTTTCACTGATCTATAGGTTACAAGTCGTATGAATAGAGATAATTAAAAAGTAACGTTACATAAAGAGAGTCAGTCCATTAGTAAAAGCCCAAGTTGCCTTCAAAACAAAGACAAATATATTCCTATATTTGGATCATAGTCTGTCTCCTTGTAAAACGCCTAACGTGCATACATAATATTTAAACAGATAATAGTTTCTTTTTTAAATCTACAAAAATCACATCACAGGAATATCCAATATAAAATGCCTTAATCTCTCCAACATGTTTCACTAGATATACCCTGTGGATAACTCTAAAAGAAACTTGTATTACTGACATATTTATAACCAGTTACTATATCTAAAGTTAGGTCAATTCTTAGTAGGTTCAATTTCTGACATATTGTTATATTAGGCTATATATTAATTTCTCATAAGATTGTTCCACTGTCAAATTAATTCACAGCTTTTAGCAGTAGCCTACAGCCCTTGTTATTTTATTATTTATTTGTTTTTGTGTAATCCATCCTAGTATTGTGTTGTTGACTCACAGTGTGGATTAGCCAACTGTTTTAAGTGTTTCTTTATTTGGCCCATAGACCCGTCACTTTGTGGACCATCGCCGTGTGAAGCTGGTGGCTGGGTCAGGCGGTAAAGGGGCCAGCAGCTTTCACAGTGAGCCGAGAAAAGAGTGGGGTGGACCAGATGGAGGGAATGGAGGTGATGGAGGAAGCATCATTATCAAGGGTAAGTTGGGTGTCCGTCTGGTTTAAGGAATGTGTACTTACACGAGACTGTTTGACATGTATATTCTACAATTGTCCTCTCCTGCCTTTAGACTAGGGATCGACCAATACTGTTTTTTCAAGACCGATACCTATTTTTAATAGTTAATGAAACCGATAACCGATATTTGGAACCAATATGCATTTACAGTGAAAATTTAAATCTTTAAATCAAAATACAAATTTTGGAATGTTACAAACTCAACACAAAACTTTGTTTAAATGCTTTAAGCAATTATTAAATAAATTAGACACTTTCAGCAATATAAACACATAGTCAGATAGTGTTGTGGGCGGGACATTAAGTCAGACTCAGTGGTGAGTGAAACTGAAGCAGAGGGACAGACACAGAGCTGTAGCGGAGCCAAAGTAGCACACTTTTTAATTATATAACTTTATCGGTTATCAGGCAAATAAAACGCTGATACAGATAATCAGCAAACTGCCAAAAAAGGGCCAGGGCCGATAATCGGTCCATCCCTACTTTAGACACCATATATTAACTATGTTATAATTTCAGGCTGCCCCTTTCAGGCAGGAATGTGATTAGATTAGTCGAGAATCAAAAACAATTAGGCGCTTCCTTTGCCATGTTATTCAGTATCATGCTAAAATGTGCTTCCATTATTAATTCCTTATTTGTGTGCTTTCAGCGGACAAGTTTGTCAAATCATTGGCGCAAGTAGTTCCGGTTTACAAGGGAGAGGATGGGCAATCAGGGGGCAGCAAGAACTGTTATGGCAGGAATGGCAGCCCAACCTATATCTCTGTGAGTCCATGCATTTAATCATAAATTACATGCAATCTAGCAGAATATAATCTATGATTTTTTTTGTCACGTTTGTACCATAAACTCTTACCTTGCTTTTTTTTCTATTCATAAAAGGTACCATTAGGCACTGTGGTGAAGGAACAGGGGCAGACAGTAATGGACCTTTCTGAGCACGGCCAGGAGTATCTGGCTGTATTTGGAGGGGCTGGTGGAAAGGGGAATCGCTTCTTTCTGTCCAATGAGAACCGTGCCCCAATGACAGCAACCCCAGGAATGACGGGCCAGGAAAGGGTCCTTCAGCTAGAGCTCCGTACCATGGCCCATGCTGGACTGGTGAGAAAAAGCTGCCTATGTTTGAAATACCATTAGCAAATTGCTTTTCAACACCACAAATGTAATCAACTGATTTCTTTTTACTATCCCATTAGGTGGGCTTTCCTAATGCTGGGAAATCATCATTGTTGAGAGCCATTTCCAATGCCAGGCCTGCTGTGGCTGCTTACCCCTTTACAACACTCAACCCACATGTAGGAATTGTCAATTACAGGGATCATGAGCAAGTTGCAGGTAGTTGATTTTAAGCAAACAATTAATATATTATAGAGTTATTATTATTCATTATTTGACCACGGTATAATAACGTTTTTATATGACCTTGCTCTGTATAATTTGCAGCTTTTTTCGGTATAATATACAGTATATGTTCCACTTTTACCCTTGCTCTGTGTAGTTGCTGACATCCCAGGCATCATTCGAGGAGCCCATCTCAATCGAGGCCTTGGCATCTCTTTTCTGCGACACATAGAGCGCTGCCGTTTCCTCCTCTATGTTCTGGATCTGTCAACTCCGGAGCCCTGGACCCAGCTCGAGCACTTGCGTTATGAACTGGACCAGTATGAGCCTGGTCTATCCCGGCGGCCTCAGGCCATCATAGCCAACAAAATGGATCTACCTGAGGCCCGGGAGAAGCTAGAGACGCTACAGAGCCACGTCACCCAACGTGTCATCCCCGTGTCGGCTCTCACGGGACAGAACACAGAGGAGCTCATCCTCCACCTCAGAGAGCTTTATGACGGATACCTCAAAGGAGAAGAGAGTGGGGAAGGCAAACCAACTAGGTGGTAGTGGAAACAATTTCCTCTTGCTCTACTGATATTTTTTTACGATATACTGTATATATTTATATTGGAAGATATAGAATGTATTTAAGTTGCTTAATAAATATATAAACAAAACAAAATTCAACGTGTTATTTTATTAATGACTTGCAGCATATTGCTCAATACACTGAAAATATTTGAGATTTCTTGAAACCTTTAATACAGCTTCATGCTACACAACAAAGGCAAGGCAGCTTTATTTATATAGCACATTTCAGCAACAGGGCAATTCAAAGTGCTTTACATGAAAACAGATTAAAAAATTTAAAACAAAATGCGAGAATAAAAGTTACAGTGCACTATAAGAAATTAAAGATCAGTTTAAACAGGTAAATATAAAAGCAGATACAATAGGAATTTCTCTTTATATGCTCATATAGATTGTCATACAGTGTCAACAATGCAACTTCAGTATAATAAATGAACAGTTAACATAATACAATACATGTAACATTTTACATATACAGTATTTATGTTAAAAGACAGTACACTTTTAATGTTAGAATTAACAAATGCCTTTTTAGGGTGAAGAATAAGAAAAAGACAAACTGGGGAAACACCATGACATTTACACAATTTAGTAATTTTTTCAGTCAGTACAAAAACACTAGTGTGGAACACTGGCAAAGCAGAGGTATATACAGATCTACATTAAGCATACACGTTTTGCTATATGTTTTAATGTATTTTGATAAATGTGGTCCTGTGTTAGGACCACAGTTGCAGCTTGGTATTGAAAGTAAACATAATTCCAAAATGAGCCATTTAGGAATGATGTGTCTTACATTATTTTAAATGACGTAACTTAATTTTTTTTCAATTGAGCCTTTTAGTGAATAAAGCTCTGTAGAGTCTTAACGATGACTGGTGGGCTGCTGCTGCTCTTGACTTGATTACCAGCCTACACAAGCACAATGACTCAGATGTGTATTTGATTTGCCAGCAGTCCTCTTGATATGTGTTTAAAGGTGAAAATACTACTCATGATTATTGTATTTATCTAGTTCTCAGTAAAAGCTGAATTTGTTTCATTTAGGACCTCATAGAGCAAAGATACTTACTATTTTGATGTTTTGTTTTGCTCAGTACAGTTACGGTATATTAAAGAGGTGAAAGCTTTAGTGGAAACCAGCCACTGTTGTGGTCTCATGCTCTTGTAAAGGATGGCCTACGTCAGCTTCCTCCTCTGGGGCTGACGTTGTTTTGGAGGCTGCTGTGTCACATATTTTCGGTTAGTGGACCGGGCCCTATATGACCGCTTTCTTTAAACATAAAACTTAACGTGACATCCAATAAGATGATAAAGCTGTTCTGGCATCAAGTTTATATTTTTGTTGAGCTTGTTTTTGGTGGTGTGGCTTACAGTATGATTATGAAATCTGCTCCCTCCCTCTCTCCATAGCTCAGCATGTGAGAGGAAATGATGAGGAGGGTAAGAAATGGACCAGACTCCTATGGGACTACCTTCGTCTGCATCACTGTCTGAAAGTTTGGACTGCCTAATGGCAGAGATATTTCTGTACTCATCTGTAAAATTGTATGAACTGTATAAATTAGGACATTATCACCTTTAATAATAATAATAATAATAATAATAATAATAATAATAATAATAATAATAATAATAATAATAATAACAGTTATCATCAGACTGCCTGTCATGTAAAATTCATAGCTGCATGATCACATGTTGGCCACCAGGTGGCAGAAGAACTCCAAAACAAACAGCCCTTGTGGCCGGTCTATGGGCCGTACAAAATGACCATCCCATGTAGCCTGTTTCTGGCCAAGAGGAATTAAGTCATTGACCTTTTCAGCTCAGGTTGACCAACTCCTGAGAAAAAAATATGTGGATCTTTAGCTTGCTAACTGATCAGCTTTCTTCACCTGATAGCTAGCATTAATGCTACTAGCTAACTAATTGCTAACTTAAGTCTTTCTGCCTTTGGTGCTAAGCAGGTAGTTTAGTGTGCAGTGAGGTTAGGGTTAACAGTTAGCTGAGCGTGACTGCTGAAAATAGCTGCCCCTTTTGAATATTGAGACTTTTATCACACGGTACATTTGTCAGCTATAAAATAATGCTAAAAAAGGCAAAAAGTTTAGAGCTTCAGGGCTGCTGCTAGGGTATAACTGCAGATAAGATGAGTTACCACAAGGGAAGGGTTTCTCAGAGTTAGTCATTTAATACAATGTTAAAATAGAATTTTAATGAATGCACATGTATTATCTTTAATACTTTATGTGTGCCAAGTTATTTAAACTGAGATAACTTATTTGTTATTGACAGTAGGCTACCATGCTTTAAGTTCTCAGAGTGCGAACTGGCTGCTCTTCACTGGCAACCTGAGGGGCAAATCATCTCAGTTCTGGTAGTTAGTTAGTTTGTTCCCTCTTTCTTTCTTTAGGTGGCTTGGATCAATGTCATATACCTCAACATTTATAGCCTAAGCTAGTTAGCAATAGCTGTAAACATACACAGCTCAACAGGAAAACACAAAAACAACATTAAGCACTCACATCAGTAGCCTACACAAAAAAAGCCATACAAACTTATCGAGAAGCATCTGATCATGACGACATGAGTGATTCCTATTTTAACTGTTAAAATTATTCTGTTTTTATCACTGATTTTGAGCTCTGTATGTATGGAGTTCCACATATAAATCCCCAGAAAAGAGGCATCTGTTGTTTCTTTATTTCTTTTATCACACACACACACATGGATTTGGCTCTGCGGATGGGTGTTTACAGGAGGAACTAGGCTACGAACACTGGAGAGAATATTTGCTTCTCCCACAGAGTCCTTGGAGAAACATTCCAAGGACACACGCAGTGGGAGATCTCTAGCTGTGCCTGTAAATTAGTGCTGTAGCATTTTTCAACAAATGCATAAAAAGAGTATGACCAGCTGGTTAATATTAGTTGTTTATACCTCCACCACAGCATCCAGGGTGATCATGGTGCAGCAGCCCTTTATGGAGCGAACGGTTTATGCCACCTTCGTGTGACAGTGGCCTGATCAGGTGGAGTTCGCACATGCCATTGTGACTTCACCCCAGTCAGGCATCTTTGAATAACCTCACCCCACTGTCGGCACAGCCTCTGATGTTGTTGTTGTTGTTGTTTTTTAATGGCTGTGTTGTTCAGGTCTGGTGGAGAGAATTCAGGACTATCCTCATAAAGGCTTCAAGGTGAAACCGCAGCTCCCGCCCAGTGTCTTGTCTGCATATCTACCACTGGTTCCTCCAGGCTGGCCACAGCCCCAAGTAAACAACACACACTGTATTAACTGCTGCAAAGAGTGCAGTTAGTTATTAAATCTGTGTTTTGATGGCTTCTCCAGAGACCCCATTATATTTAGGTTCAAGAAATCACACACAAATACTATGAATGAGCATTTAGACGTATTTAGATACTCTTAAATATACATCTGTATTTACCACATTAAAATACATGGTTAAATGGTGCGTGTATCATGGATACAGGTTGTGTCATTATCATTGTATAACCACAAGGATTCAGTAATTCACAGGAAATAGATTGATAAAATAAACAATTATTTTGAGTTTTATTTTGAGAAAGTTAGGCCTAATATTGTGGTCATTTACTTTTGTACATGTTGACATGATTTATTGAATATTTTAGAATATATGATTCTTGAAGATTTTTTTGCAGAGACGTGGATATGTACCAACATAGCTCATTTACACACACACACACACACACACAATACACACACACACACACACACACACACACACACACACACACACACACACACACACACACCCACGCACGCACACACGCACACACATATACACACAACAAACACTACCTTGGAATTATGATGCATCAGTTGGCATAAGTAATTATATTCTTCTTTGCAAGTGCTTTATTTACAGTACACATTCCACACCTGCATATTTTTGAGATGTGGTTTGGCTCTTCTCCCATTTGTTTTTCACTCTCCATGTCACATTTAAAATCTCTTGTTGCATGGAAAAGAGCATTGCATAACACCAGGAAATTACATTTTATCTGAGACCCACAGGTTAAGTAGCATTGCTAACAAAGGTCTCTATAGCAGTCTGACTGAACTTAGCTTGCCTTGTTTTAAACATATGCTGTTTGTTTTTCATGTCATGCAATACAATTTTACCACAGTATCATATTATAATGATTATTATCTTTATTGAAAGAGCACAAATCCATCTTACATTACGTAATTATCTGACAAGCAAAGTGTTAACACATAATTCAATGATTGAACTGAAGAAAGCATGAATTTAAAGGTTAAACAAAGAAAATGTATCTGAAGATAAATGTGATAGACCGCCATTTTCCCCACCATGTTGCATTATGATGTTGCGGTATGTTGTCTTCTTTCTAAATGAACATAGCAAAGTCATCCTATTGAAACTATCCTAACCTAAGCGTCTGACTTTGAACACACAGGGATTATCATAAACCCATGAAAGAAAATCTATATTTACATGAGTTACTTCAGTTTTTCTTCAGGTATTGCGGTAGAAATGCTCTAGGTTTTTCCTATTTAGTTCAATAATTCCATTTGTTAAAACAATTACAGACACCAGTTCAAGCTTTCCAGTCCTTGATAATCTGTGTTAATTCCCTATCCACCATCAACATTGCTAGAGAAGAAAGAGTAAACATGTCCTCTGAACCTCCAAAAATAGTCTCAGTCAAGAAAGGTAGTTGTGCTGTATACAATACAAAACACATGTTATTGAAATGAAGGTAACACTGGCCAATCCCCAAACTAATGTAACAGTTTTCCTTCTTTAGCTTTTCATCAGTCACAAAGTTGAGACTCATAATGGTAAGGTTTGTGTAACATGACTTGTGAATAGTGGAATAGTGGAAACTATGAATAGCTGTGAACTGTGTCCCTGGTGCTAATTAAGTTCTAATTTTCACATTTTCTCAGACACAGTCATTGTGTTTTTCTCCCCCAGCCATCATTGACTGATGAAGAGTCTAGAGATGATAAATGAATCCTTCAAGTGTAGCTAAATGTAGCATAACTTGCTGTGAGTCGCCACAAAGGTTATCCACAAGCACCGTATAGCGTATGTAGGTAATATTTATGATTTAGGATGATTAACTTGTTCAAAAATACAAATATGAGTGTTATAGGCTTTCTTGGATCAGAGTTGCTGTCTCTGATAGTCCTTGGGGAGGAGGTTTTGTACTGTAGGCAGTGCTTTCACTAGACATGCAGATTGAGGCCAGAGTATTGAATTTGAAATCCAGGTCCATGTCCAAGTCTGGGTCAAAGGAAATATCAGGGATGGAGATGGCATCAAGCTCAAAGTCAGTCTTCATGTCTCCCTCCTCAGTATACACATGAGGAGCATAATCACCCAGCTCCTCTCCTGGTGCCTGCAGCTTGTACAGCATCTGCAGTATACAGAGAAAGAAAATAAGAAAAAGGAGATTATATTTATGTTTTAACAAAACAGAATTGCCCTAGCTTTGGAGAATTGATTCAATTCTTGTCATTACCTTTTTTAGTGATTTGAGCAGAATCGTACGTTGGATTACACCGTTCTCTTGATTTGCAGAATATTGTTGTCTGTGTCCAGCCCAAGTCTGGGAAATCAGAAGTAGATAGTTATATGATTTCAGTTGTTTAAAATAACATCAGGAATCCAACATAAAATGCTACAGTTAAACTCTATGGATAGAAAAATAATAGAAAGTTTCACAGGAAAAGGGTTCACAGTAGTGTAGATCGCAGTACCCCACGCATAGAGTTCCTCTGCTGGTTTCTCATTCTCGTGGTTGATGATGCACCCATTGACTGGAAAATCAAAAATGGTAAAATTGAATGAACTGCAAAATGTCACGGCTTAGTAAAATTCTTGACATCTGCCTCTTTAGACTTTGCTACAATACTACTACTACTACTCCTACTACTAATAATAATGTCAGTACCCAACGCATAGAGTTCCCACATGAAAAGTTTTGTTCCATTGTTGAGTCACTCGTCAACTGGGGGGAAAAAAGCATATCAAGCCATGACAAAACTTCACTTTAAAATCATTTTAATTAGTGTTTGTCACTGTACAACATAAAGAAAAGGCTGTCAATTTATTCTTTATTTTCTAGCTGTCAACTAATCTTATGAAAACACCGTAACCAAGAGTATGTTAGTCCGTGACTTTAAAGCTATAGTGCGTAACTTTTTGATATTAATGATCGTCCGTCCAAGCCATTGCCAAATGAGTTGCTACAAAGCTAATTAAGACTATCAGCTTCACACAACTCTCTCTGTATTTCTCAGTATGGCTATGTTCAGAAGATTGTGGCATTCGGTGACTGTCTCGCGCAGAAACTCGAGTGAAGATAATTTCCTCTTCTGAAGAGTCCATCATGTGGCGCGCCAACAGTTTTGTTGTCATTACTAAGAATTCCTCATGTGGGCAGCAAAAACTACACACTATAGCTTTAAGCCCTAAGCTTATTCGTTCCTCCAAACTAATTTATTATAATACCATGTTTTAAACATTTCACAAATATATACTTTCATGAAAAAGGTAAACTTATTTACTGATACAGGAATGTTTTTAGCAAACATTACTCAAGAGTAAATAGTATATGTTGAAGACTATTTTCAGTTGCGGTTGGGTGTGCTAGAGTATTTACAGCAGCATGTATGTTGGATCGATTCAAAGTAAACTACAGTGCCCATGTTCATTGTAAAGATGTCACCTAGTGCAATGTTGAATTTTTGAAAGTAACAATGGAGTTCTATGGCACAGAAGAATAAGCTTTATCAGGCTTTGGCTACACAGACAGTGCCCGTTTCAATTAATTGCTGGTTTTGGTCTTTTCATGGGATTTGTTGACAATAAAAAAAATCTAGAATATTGAAAGACCCATCCTTTAATCTAGAGTATGTTGCCATTTTTTACTAACACTAATAATAATAATAATAATGATAATTTCTGTACCTGATACAAATAGTCCCTTCGCTGTTGTAGGATTTCAGTTTGGGACATGGCCTGCTGGGCATTTGACATTGCCGCATCCGTTGTTGACTGAGTAATAAGTTGCAAAAAAATCAGTCAGTCATGACCACATATTAATAAGTGGAAAAAAACAATTACTGCCCCATTTATCACGATGCATAACAGATTAAGAAAAGTGTTCTTTATAAGCTTGTTATTAAATGAATAGTTTTAATCACAATTACTCGCTTCACCGCAACTTGAGACTTTGTTGGGCTTTGTTCCTCATATCCTTTGTCGAGTGGCTCAAACATCACCTGTTGAACATTTGAATACAGTCTTACAGTAAGTTTTTACAAGAAGTTATATTTCCATTATTATAGTGTGTACAATACTATTGCTGTAGATGCAACCCCTCTTAAGACGAAAGAAACATTACTTTCCAGTTCACAGTGCGTTTTTTGATAATTACTTTTAAAAATTATTTTAGTAAGCCTAAGCACATTTAACTTTAGACTTGAAGAAAATGGAAAACAACAAATTGAAACAAATGTGTGTGCGTGCGTGTGTGTGCATGTGTGTGTGTGTGTTTTGCATTAGCCAACAGTAATAATCAAGTACATTTTGCATAAAAAGTATTTACTTTGCAGTCAGTTCCCAGTTTCTCAGTGTTACAGTTCATGAGTTGTTGTCCTTGTCCTGAATCGTCATCTGGGATTGCGATGCTCTTTTCCTTACATAACACCAGAAAAGCCAAAAGTAGCATACCTGGGATACAAATACCACACACACAAATTAAATCCTACAGTGTTATGTTCTAAATGATGCTATTAATCTTTTACCTGAGGAAAGGCTCATGACCAAAATGTAAGCTTCTGTTATATAATATGTCATTTTAATTTATAATATAGTGTTTGATTGTGAAATTTTCCTAACTTTTCAACAAAAAAAGAAAGGCAATCTTCACACAATATTCACAATTTTGGACATGCTTCCTACCTGCAAGCAGTAGCATGGCGAAAAAAATGACCACAAGCACTCCTCCTCTTACTGCAGAGCCAGTAGCTTTGCGGATGCGACAGTTTGGCCTGTCAACGCAGTCACACACAGTAACTGACAGGTTGTGTACAGCTTTCAAGCCCTGATGGTCAAACACCTCCAGTAACAACTCATATTGTCCAGAAGGAACTGTTGGCTTTTTCACCAGGTTGACTGAATACTCTGTGCATCCAAAAATGAATTGCCATATTGTCAAGATTCATTGTGACATAATGTACTGTATAAACTAGACTTAGGTTTGTTTTAATAGCAGTGGCATTATTTGCTCACCTTGTCTAGTGTCAAGCTTCCACTTGCCCTTCTCTTTTTCCTGGAGCTCAAAGGTGAGAGGTCCACCATAGGGCTCTTCATCCGGGTCAGAGGCAACGATGTTGGCCAGAGAGAGTCCATCAGATTGGCACATGTCAATTGTGTTTACAGCTAGGGATGGAGCATTGTCGTTCTCATCGATAATATAGATGTGCAGGGTTGCTGTGCCTGTCATTGGAGGTTGACCTGATGACCAAAAACACATTTTTAGTAATGTGATGAAAAAATTGTGATTAATAGCACATACCTTATGTAAATACTCTGTAGGTCATACCATTTTCAACAGCACATATTGTGACGTTATAGATATTGTCTTTCACAAAGGATGACTCCCGGTCTATGATCTTTGATGTGGTTATTTTTCCAGTCTTGGGGTCCACTGTAACCCAATCAGCTGGATCGTTTCCTTTTATGTATCTGAACACACACACATTGTGTTAGACATTCTCAAGTTCTCTATTGACATTCATGTACTAGCTTGTTATTATCCTGTGAGAGGGCATGTTGCTAGTATCTTGATGACTTACACAAGTGTGTTGGCACTGGTAACGTCAGGGTCTCTAGCTGTAAATGTCACCAGGTAGTGACCCACCTTGACATTCTCAACCAACGTAACTTGTTTGTTAGGTGCGTCAAAAATCGGAGGCTCATTTACATTCTCCACAATCACTGTCACTAGGCAGGTGGACAGACTGTGTGTCTCTGTCCCAGTCGCACCACCAATAGTGGCACCTCCAATAGTGACCACTTCCCAAAGACCAGTGGTGTGTCGCCTCACCACCTTGCATATGCCAAAGGGTATCTCATTCTCTACACTGATAGTCACATTCTTCAGAGGACTGTCTTCATAGTCCAGATGCTGAAGAAAAGAAAAGTACAGTGAAGTAAAAAATAAATGTTGAAATTTGTGCCATAATGTATCTTCACATCATACATTATAGGGCTTTTTTAAGAGCCATAGAGTTCATCATACACTGGTAGTCAGCGATTTCTGCAGTACAAACAAGTTCTTTTACTTTCTCTGACAGATGTGTCTGCTCCCCTCCCCTTTGGTCGGATTCACACAAACTTTTTTTTTTAAATATGGGGCTGTGTTTGAGACTATGACCATGAAGAGGAGTGCGTGTTTAGGCATGTTTGAAGATTAACAAGTATCTCAAAATCGGACTTGGCCTTCTCTGTTTCAAATATTTTAGTAGATTGAGTGAAACACCTTTTATCTTCAAGTTCTGATGGCAACACTCGTTCACAGACATATTTGTCACGGTCCTGCTGTGGCCAGAAGCCTTCAGACTTTTTGTTTAATATACTGTATTTAAGACCTTATGAGTATTTCTTTGGCTCTTGAGGATTTTGTGTTTTGGGCTTTCATGTTTCATTCATTGTGTTTGAGTTGTCTGTGCTGGCACTGTGTGTACCTCATGTGTCCCAGTAGCCCTGCATGTCTTCCCTTCTGTCTAGCCTCGTCAGCCTGCCTTTCTGTTGCCATTCCTCGTCTTGTTACCCAATCAGTGTTTCCCTTCTTACTCCAGTTCCCTGCCCACTCCAGCGATGCTTTGTCTTGTGATCAGCTCCTTGTGTATTTAGTTTGTGTGCTCCTTTTGTCTGGTGTCAGTTCGTTAAAGTACAGTATTTTGTGTTGGGAAGTTCTACCGGTTTCTGGTGCTCTGTTTCCCAGTGTTCCTGGTCTACTGTTTTGGATTTATTGCCTGCTTGACTTGGTCTGTAAGTTATTTCAGTCATTATATCACTGAAACTTTCCCCTGCCACCTTCTTGTCTCGTCTTTTGTGCCTGGGTCCTAACCTGTAACTCCTGACAGGTGACACATATTGATGCTTTACCATTACAGCTCATATCTGCCATATCTGCATGCTGTAGTTTGTTTACATGTGTCTGTTGCTCAGGGCTACATCACGTTTCGTTGCTCTGATTGGTTGCAGGAATATCCAATTGAGTTCAGGGGCATTTTGGTCTGCTCCCGTTGGCATGATGCATTTTGGAAACCGAAAATAAATGGAGAGGTTCCAGACTTATTTGCATTTGCAAATTGGTGTGGCATTGTCAGGCTATAGTTGTTGTTGGTCAAGCCTTTGTGAGAGCAGGATGTAGATAGAATTAATACTGCATGATATTTGAAGGACAGACATCAACTAAGGCCATCTAATGGTTTTGAAAATACCCCATTGCAATGATTTTTTTAAGGCTGGTAGTGGGGCATGGCAATGCATTTTTCTTTAAAAAAAATGTGGTGTCAGTTTATTTTGACCAAATAATTACTGCAGCTTGAAAAGATAATTTTTCAGTATGTATTATTATATCACAGACGAAATACCGTTTTCACATAGAGTAGGCCATCGTTTGTCTCGGGATCAGTAGTGATTCTGAAGTTGTTGTTTGCATCTTCTTGGATTCGATATTTGGCTCTCCAGGCAGCTGTACCTTTGCTATCTTTGTCTGTAACTTGCAGACGTGACACAAGCACATTTTCCTCTCCTTCTTTCACTCTCCCTGGACCCTGGGACAAACAAAAAAAATTTTTTTTTATGAAAAGAGACTGTTGTATTATAGTCATTGCCTTCCTCATGGTAATTGAAAGAAGTAATTGCTCACTGTATGTCCTGTTATCAAGGGAAGATGGTTATTTCCATCTTCTATGTGGATTATGACGGTGCAGGAACTGGCAAGCTGTATTTGTTCTCCACGATCTTTGGCCTCCACTATAATGGTGTATTTCTCTGCTTTCTGATCGGTATAAAAGAACAGTCACTCCAAAGTTATTATCAAACATATTTGACTTGGCCATATAAGTCAAATTTAAGGGGATGAAAGTTTCTAGATGAACATATTAGACATTTATTATCTGAGAATTATGCCATCATGCAACGAGTCCTCTCACCTCATGGTTCAGACACCCTTTAAATGAAATGGTTGCCGTTTCAGAGACCTGGGTCAAGTAGAACTCCAGGTCATGGTCATGTAGTGGAGGATCTGAGACTATTTTAAAATCAAATAATGTATTGTTCTCTTTGGTGTCAACATCTCTTGCATTAATGGTAATCACTGCAGTGCCTGTCGGTATCAGAAAAAAGAAAGACTTTATAATAACCATCAATTTAAAAAATGGTATATTCATAGGTCATTAAACTTTAGTTAATAGTTATTTTACTGTTAAAATAATAAAAATTATCATATATTTAATGTTTACTTATTAGTAATGTTATAATTTGTCATTTTATCATTAGTTTACTACAATATAAAATAAGTAGTTTTTACATTTAGATAGTTAATACTTTGTCAGTGGTAAATAATTGTTTTGCAAACCATCTATTCACATTACAACAAATGCTTATATTGATAGTTAATGCTTAATAAGTGGTTTATAAAGGATCAAGTAACAATAATTATGCCCCATTTAATATTGTTTTAATGATCTATAAAAGAGATGATTATTTGATTATTTGTGCACTGATAATATCTGTCTGAATAATGTTTATAGATGCTTTACAAAGTATTTATCAGCCATTAACAAAAAATCATCAGTTGCAACTTTATAATAGCCATCCAAATAATGTGTATTGATGGTTTACAAACAAATTCTTAAAGGTTTACAAATAATTTGGTAATCATAAAGAAATACATACTATTATTTAAAATGGTATAATGTGTGCAACAAAAAACTGGTAAAATGACAAATTATAGAATTCCTAATAATAAGTAAACATTATTTATTATCATTTCATTGTTTGTTAACACTGAAATAACTACTGACTTAAGATAAATTATCTATCAAGTTACAATTTATTAGTGATGTTTATTTAGTTTTTTTTATTTAGTTATAAATATATATATTTTATATTATACTATTTCATAATAGTAGCAGTAAAGATTACATCAGACAAAATGAGCTACCTTGTGATGTTGCCTCCGGTATGCTGATGTTGTACATGTCATGGTCAAATTTTGGAGGGTTGTCATTTGCGTCATTAATCAATATCTCAATGCCCAGGTTTGTGTCTATTACATGATTTTCTTTGTCATATGCCATACATACTAGCTGTAATGCAAATGCAAGAATTATGAAATATTGAAACCCTTGACTGTGGCACACAGACACACACACACACACACACACACACACACACACACACACACACACACACACGTAATAATGCTGTTTTAGTAAATTCTTTCTTACTTTTAAAACTTTGAATTTCTCATAGTCAACGGGGCCATGGACAGTAAGCTCCCCTGTGATTTTATTGATTTGTAATATGCCTTTGGGTTCTTCATCAGCACCTTGACCATTTATCTTGAAAGAGACAAACTTGTTCATGACTGAAATCTGTTGGGAGTCAAAACCAAAAAGTTGCAAAATGTGTAATGATCTTCCTGCATTTTGTCATATGTAGTATTCATATCCATGCATCGTGATTCCTGGTAGATACTCACTTTGCCCAGTGTGTATGGGAAAACTCCTTTATAGTCTTCATCAATGCTAAAGGAATCAATGATCCAGTTTCTTTTTTGTCGCTTCAACATTTCTGAAGATGATATATAGACTCCCAAACACTGCAAAAAACATGACATTACTTACATTGGATTTATTACATTTGGGATGTTTTCTGTATTATGATTGATTATTATTTACAAAAACAAAAAAGCGTAATTAAACTCTGAATGCCTTATTAAACAAGTTGCTACATTTTTTACTTTTTAACAGCACTAACACACTGTACCGTCAACCGTTTAAATGTTTTTTATCTGGTTTTATATATTTTAGTCTACATATTCTTTCGTATGTCTGTATGATTGTTGCACTGCAAGTGGCTGGTGGAGAACAGTTTTTTCATTTTCTTTATGTATGTAAGTACACAAGGAACTGTGAAAAATATATTAATCAGGATCTAAATTGTTTTAATTTGAATTTCTCAGTTGGCACATAACACCTTCTAGAGCACTATTGTGTAGGTCTAAAGGGACGAGATCTATATTCTATAGGCTAGTCAATTTGCAATTTCTACATTGCCTTGTTTGTTTAGCTTTTCTGACAACCAGAAAAAATTTTTAAAATTTTTTATCTGTAGCTCTCTCAATTCTTGGTTATTGATAGAAAATGTACATCGTTTTTAAAAGCAATCCATCTATCTGTAAGCAAGCATTTGAAATATGTTTAACCATCTCTCCAGAAAGACTGCGACCTAACATAAATTCTTACCAGCATCAGGAGAAGACTGAGTTGTATTGTTTCCATAGTATATCCAAGTCATGTGCTGTTATAGAAGTTAGTCCCTTCGATGAAAGACTATTCCTCGGACGCACCTGAATGGAAGTTCATCTTCATACCATGCATGTTTTGATAGAAAACCTGTGTGGGAGGGCAGTTGTCATAATAATTTCACATGAACCTCATAGGTCCAACCTGAACGTTAAGAAACTGGCAGTTAAGAAACTGTGTGTGTGTGTGTGTGTGTGTGTGTGTGTGTGTGTGTGTGTGTGTGTGTGTGTGTGTGTGTGTGTGTGTATGTGTGTGTGTGTTCATTACTACTGTATTTGGTTTAGTTGCTAGGCATTATTGAGACAAGATTTCATAATAATAACCTTAAACTCAAAAACGTTTTGGATTATTTGACATTGCATGATTCTATAATTGATATTAGACTAGATGATTTCATAATGTTTGAACTTATTTGTAGTTTTCCATAACCCCCTAACTATTCCAAAGCTTGTGTGCCGCCTCAATGTACTCCTGCCTCTCTGTTTCCGGGTAGTTATCCCAACACAATTAGTGATTAGTTTAATTCAGGGGGATGCTTTTCTTTCTTTATTATACTCACATATGTATTGCATTTAGGAAAGTATTTCATCTGTCCCTTTTACTGTAGTTGTTTTACTGCGTGTATTAGTAGAAACAGAGGCAACGTTAGCTTTATCTGTTAGAAATAAAAACATGCATTATTACATGCAGTTTTTAAAAATTCAACTAAGCCTTTGCTTCTGTCCAAAGTTGACTTTGAGTTGCTGCAAATCATTTCATGCTCCCTTGTGTCTTTTGGTGTTCATCTGTCCTAATAATGTGCTTTGTTGTTTGTTTCTAGTTTATCCACATAATCTAATTCATTGTGTATCTCCTTCCTTTGAAAAAACATAATGTGTTGTCTGTGCTTATCTTTATCGCACTGGAAATATGCTGACTGACAGCAAAATGAGTGACAGTCTATAAAAGACTGGCCGATATTCTGTGAGTTCCATTTGCTTGATGTGCTGGCATATGGAGGGACTTTTCACTTCTGTTATGTTCTGCTATATTACTACGTACCTCTTAAACTGGTTTAATATGTTGATAATATTTTAAAGAGATAAATATACATTAAGATAACAAATGTGCTAATTACATAGGCACCGTAGATCACCTGAGGACAGTGAAAATTGGCACAGTCTAATGTAAAATACTTCTTTAACATGTGAACATAAATCTACTGTACCAAAATCTGGCTCATACAGCTCAAAATTGGTCCATTGGGAGGGTGAGAATGAATTATACTGAGCTTTTCTTTTGTCTACTGCAGGAAAACTTCACTTAGGATTAACTTTAAGCAGCAGATTGCATAATTTCCATGTTACAGCCAGCATCATACTAAACCCTTTGAAATATTTTGTTTGGAAGAAAGTCAAGTCCGAAACCATTTACCAGCAGCCCTGATAAAATCACTTCTCAAGAAAAACTGTAATTGAACACCCTGCATGGGAAGGTCAACCCTGTATGCCATATCAATGAGAAAGTGAAACAACAGCAGACTTTGAGTTACTTTGAATTACTTTCATGTCCCCTTTTGGTTTTCATCAGTCTTTATAATGCGTTTTGTTGTTTGGTGCTTGCATATATTTTCTATTTCCTGTTGAAGCCTGAAGTACCAGCACTTTCCATGTTTTTTAGTATGTTTATGTTTCTTTTTTTGGTGTTTTAATGCTGTCTTGCTGCAAAACAACCATAGGCTATGTTCACACTTGGCGTCTTTTTTGACAAAAAAATGTAAGTAGGGCGCTTTTGTAGTGAAAAAAAGAAGCTGGCTCCATCCATGTTTTTTATTCCAAAAAGCAGCTGAGAGCATCTTTTGTTGCTATAACAACAGCTACTGCTATAGTATCCTAGCTAGAGCGCTATCTGGAGCGTTGCTATGTTAGATAAAACAAAGCGGTGGAGCGAGCTAGAGAAAGAACAGAGAGAGAGAGAGAGAGAGAGAGAGAGAGAGAGAGAGAGAGAGTGGTGCTGCTAACGTTACATAAAACAAAGCGAGTTCCCTGTACAGGAAGCACCCGGTCATACACATAGACAGTTACAGAAATTGACCAACAGATCCCGTTGCTGCGGACGGAGACCAGTGAAGTCTATTAGAAGCACTTTTCTGGTGATGGCTGAAGGGTCTTATAGACTAGACGCAGCCCAGCTGGCGCGTGCAAATGTGACGTCATGGGATCGCCGTGACTATTTATACCCGCGCTGGTGCTCGCGACACTAGTTGCAGTCTTCTCCTGAACAGAGGTGGCGCTAATGAGCAAAGGCTACAGATGTTGCTCTTTCTACAGACTAGAAGAAGAAAAAGGTAAACAACGGCAGAACTGGCAGCAGCATTGCCGTCAATGCTTCGATTTGATTCGATGACCTACTTCGTCGGATCAAGCCTTTCATTCACCATAAAAGAACTCCTCTTAACCCAGTAACTTTACAAGAGAGACTTGCAGTCACTGTGAGAGTCCTAGCATCCGGTTGTCGGCAAACCCGTTCAGGCCTCCCGTTTCCGCTTTGTCGCACGCCGCTGAAAAAAAAAGAGCCGTGCGCGACCTCTGCTCGCGTGCCATAAATCGGTCATTTTGATGTCACGATGGCGCGCGCCACCTTGGATGCGTCTAGTGTAGAACACGCTTGAGTGTTACCGTGCGTTCATGGACATTGGAAAAACGTTTTTCCGAGTGAAAACATCATCATTCACGTCCCTTCCTGTCGGAATCAGAGGTGGGAAACTCGGGCCAGATTTTGCTAACCGAGTTTCCCAGTTGGTGACGCGTTGTTGACAACTGACGTTTGATGTAGGCGAATTTGGTTCATTGAACATATTTCAATGACAATAAACTGTTTATTGTGGACAAATGCCTCTGCTGAGAAACATATACAGACATAACATGTTTCAAATTATTCATAAATAGGCCTATGTATAAAAAAACAACAACAACACATTATCCGTGTCCTTTCCTGTTCGTTGTCCTGCAGATAACACAAACACCTGACGATGTGCTTTGTATGCTCGCATAAGAAAACAGCAGCAAATTATTGGAGCCTCCATGTTTTCACCAGGTTCTCACACACCTGATGCTCAAGGCTATGCCCAACATTTGGTGGCAGTCATGCAACAAGTTGTTATGCCAAACGCCAATATAACAGAAGAAGAAGAACACGCATCCCGACCATCCTAACCATGTGAACACTGGTAGTCGGAAAAACAACGTAATCACGGGGGCGGTCCCTGTTAATCCGAGGTGGCATGAACGCGCCATTACTGTGCAGCTGCAAACTGAGCTTGCCGATGTAGATGTTACGTGAGCAACCTGTCTGAAAGTTATAAGTCTTCTGGTAGCTGTGCCAAGAGAAATCTCAATCATTCTGAATCTTGCAGAGACGGAGAGAGTAGGTATATGTAAGGAGATAGCATGGGCACAGGCTAATTATTGCTAACTAAAATGCTAGTTAACATTAGTAATTGAACTTAAACAGCTAATGTAAGTCGAAACTGCCTGCGAGCTTCTCCTGTACTGTACGGTAATTTGTCTACTATGTGACAGTAAGTCGCGTGGTTATGACACAATCGTTAGCCTATTTTTACAAAAACATCTGCTACAGAGCCATAACATGAGATACAAGGTAATGGAGCCTTTTATACATTGTCGTGTTTCTTTATAAATAAACAATGGACAAATAAAGTCTTTAAATGCTTCAGATGTAAAGTTATTCGCTGTCAAAGTGACGTCAAAATGAATGGCAGTCAATGGAATGCTAACGGGGGGTGAGTGCTTGTTAGCATTAAATGGCGCCACAGGAGGTACGCTGTGTGGAAGTTGGCTTATCCCCTTGGTCATACCGTATATCTCGCTGTGCTCCAACTCCATATTTTCTTGTTTTTATGAAAATGACAGGTCTGGCTACTCAGAATCAGAATCAGAATCACAAAGGGCTTTTTTGCCATGTACGTTTCTGCACGTACAATGAATTCATGGTGTAAATCATGGTGTTGTTGGTGCATGTCATACATTCAAATATAAGAAGGATAAAAAGAATATAATCAATATACATATACACACAGTATGTATTAATAACGATAAAATAAATGTAAATATATTCTCTGTATAAATATATACTCCGGTTGTCATTGGTCGGCTGTCACTCCGAGCTGCAAAAAAGAAGTCGGCGGTGGCATTTAAAACTTACTTTTACTTAAACTTGACTTTTTTGAAAACACGGTTTACTCCATAGGATTATAATGTAAAACAGACGCTGGCAGCTTAAAAAAACCCGCCAAGTGTGAACATAGCCATATCCTGTACTAGAACCAGTTTTTCTGGCTTATGCATGCGGATGAACTATGATCAGAGTGTCACATTTGAACATTACTCTGCCACACCTAAACTGCATTTGGCGTCTCTACAGTACATACATTAATCAGAAAACTAATTCTGCCACATCCGTTGACAGACTGAAGGGTGCACACTGTAATTTTTAGCAACAGCTTACAGAGCCAACCATGTGTGGTCATGTAATTTCAGAAATTTAGAAATTGCTACACTACACAATATTAGGTAGGATTATCATTGGTATGATATGCATGGTGAGAAAACAGTCAACCCGACTCAACTCTATACTCTTCTGACATGCTGTATGACATTTCTGCTGCCACCATCTCTCGCTGACAACCTCTTCATCTAGCGTGCAAGTGTGAAAGATTAATTAATACAAGCAATTATAGTATACATGGGGGTGCCTCGATAGCTCACCTGGTAGAGCGTGCACCCCATGTACAAAGGCTCAGTCTTTGTTGCAGCGGCCGCAGGCTCAACTCTGACCTGCAGCCCTTTGCTGCATGCTATTCCTACTCTTTCTCCCCTTTCACATCTTCAGCTGTCCTATATAATAAAGGCCTAAAATGGCCAAAAAAATTATCATAAAAAAAAAACAGTATACAGTATACATGGTCATAACTACTGTAACAGTATGTTGTTTGGTATCATTGTATTATACTTGCAACTAGAAACAATAAAGTTTTTACCCCAAAAGTTGCTACCAGGATATCTTTAAGGGACTGCAAATGCAAACTTATTTCCAAATACTGCATTTCAATGTTTTCTGAAAGAATGCATGTTTAAGACAGCAGATTCAAAAATGCACACAAGAAAACAAAGCAAGAAAGGAACTATTTCCTGTTGCAAGACAGTGTTACAGTTTTTCTTGATTGCTTTGATGCAGCAGTCAACTCAAACTCCACATTTTCCAAAACAGTTAACACAGGCCGAAACAGTGGCACTCATGGTCAAAATGACACATTTTGTTTGCAAAAGGCTCTAACTGTGCCAAAACATTTCAAATATGCAACAAAAGCTAATTTTGCCTTCAAACAACACAACTTGCAAACAAGTGTATGAGCTCTTCCAATCAACCATTACACAGTGGACAACAAAATACAAAATACAGCACTCAGTGCGAATCAGTGCACCATTGCTTGTCATTGTAGCCTATTACTGTACGTAGCTTTCATGCCAATGCCATTTGTTGTCAAATTTGCCTTCTTGCAAAGAATTGGATCCAGAATCAGAAATGCTTTGATGCACGTTATTGATTCCATTGATTCTTATTTTATATATAGGCTATATAGGCTATATATTTATAACTGTGGCTGAAAACTGAAATACTGTAAATATTACACAAAATACATGTAAACCAAAATAAAATATATTAGAGTATAAGAAATTAAGAAAATAACAATAAAATCTCTTACAGTAAAGTATAAACGTCTATTACTGTAGAGTATAACAAATAGCCACTATTGATACTCAGCCTCTTCTGTCTTGATGATGGGGCCACATGGCCATGATTGATAACGTGATCAATAATAGTTGACCGAATTTCATCAGCAACCTGAGCCCTTCCAACTATACCTCCACCTCGCACTCGAACTCCTCTTCCTTGGACCCCTCTACCTCTTCCTCTCACTCTCATCTGCCTTTGACCTCTTCCATCCATGTTGGCAAAGAACAACACAGACGCTGCACCTTTAAGGCCTGCAGACTGATTGCTAATTGAAGATTTGTGTGAAGGAGTGTCAAACAGGTGCTTCAGTGATTTCATACTGATGTAGGTAGTTTCTAATAGTTAGGAACAGATGGTTTCTGTTTGGTTACCTTAGCTAAAACAATGGAGTTGTGACTGCTTGAATGACATCCGTGTTAACTGTTCTGCAAAAGGGTGGGGAAAATGTGTCAATCCAATGAGAAAGGGTTAACACATTTGCAAGCGGTGTCTTCTGCTCTGCTGAGACAGTGATGATGAAAACTGAGTGGATCCCAGTTTCTTTAAGCAGGTCAAAGCAATCAAGAAAAACTGTAATACCAGTGGTGTAGTCTAATGTATTGTAGTGGGTATACTGAACTGTATATGTATGGGCCTATACTGTATGGGCCAGAATGGGCTTTTTTTTGGGGGGGGGGGGGGGAATTTCATAGTGGGGGGTCTGGGTGTTCTACCCCAGGGGAAGTTTTGAGCATCAACCACTTCATTTCCTGCATTCTGACACACTTTTATGCACCATTTATTTAGCCTATGTGAAGAAGAAAAACACAGATGACAATTCAAAATATATCAAAATTACAATGCAAAATATGTTGTTATGTGTCATTGGGATTTTTAAGTGGGTATATGGAAATCCTGGAGCTTTCTTAGTAGGTATACTGCGTATACCTGCGTATCACGTAGACTACACTGGTTAATACCCCAAACGTTGCATCACCAAATCATAAACAGCAGGCCACAAGTCCCAATACTGTTGAATTACAATGCTTTTAACCAATCAAATTTCTGCCGGTCCTTTTGTAAAAGATACAACAGGATATGTTGGTATAACTGGCAGAAATAAAAAAAACTTATATACAACGAATTTACAGTTTAAAACAGTTAAAGTTACCAAAACCTCAAGAGCTAGAAATGATGTGCTGCTGAAAGCACTGTGACATGGCAGCAATCACTCTTAACATAGTGTGAAATGTAACATTTCAAAATCACCAGAGCACCAGAGACCGTTTGTGCAGTGCCCCGATCTTCAAGCATGCAAAATCATCTACAAACCTCAAACCTCAAAAGCTACAAATCCTTGTTCCGTGGGGATGCCATTATACAATATATGAATATGTGAGATGTAATCCAACCATTGTCATATATATTTTCTTCAAAGATCCAGTCAGATCAGTCCAAAATTACAATCTCAAACTCAGACCGAAGAGCAACTTGCTTGATATAAAAATCCCAGTCCAATGGTGCCTTTTAGAGCTGTATGTTTTTTCCTTGAAGTGTCTGGTGACAGATGCCTCCCAAGGTCTTGAACTTTGGCCCCAAATTATTTAGAAACATCAAATCATCTCCCAGGTTGCTGAGTGACAGGCTATCCAGAGACTGGCATTGGCTGCCCTGTCCCTCGAAGGCATACTCGTAGGGTAGGTACACTGGGTGGTCCACATGTTTTCCATCAATCGTGTGCAATCTCTGTGGGATTGAGAAGGCATCAAAAGATTTCTGGATTACAAAATCGGAACGTTTAAAAAATATATCTGAATATATTATAAATATATATATATAAAGACATTCCAGACGTCCAAATGAGTAATGCTATTCTTTTATTGTTTAAAGCCGATGCAAACAACCTTAAGTGATGTTGTTTTCATCCATGTTATATGCATGAGCATTACTGAAGTTTAATTAAATCCCATTCACTACAAAAGTGTTGCCTGTCCATTTGGTTTTTATCCAAAGTGCTTTACAATTTGCCTCTCATTCACACAAACAGATGCAATGTGCTGGTCTGACCATGGGAGCAATTTGGGGTTCAGTTTCCAGGGACACTTCAACATGTGGATATTAGACAAACTCACCCTGGCGATGTGATCTGTGATCTGGTGATTTGACAGCAGGCTGAGAGAGCGGTTGTATCTTGAAGAGCCTCCCTGTTCAGCGAGAGGAGGACTGTGAGCTCTTGTTCGTAAAATATAATGCACATGTATTGGCTTCAATGCAGAGTTTAGATTCTCTGCCTGAGCCCGAGCCCGACCCGAGCCCGACCGGACCTCGGGTCGGGCTCGGGCCGTTATTTTCCGCCACAATATGTTGTTCATCATTGTTTCTTTTTTTTTACGTTTCTTCATTCGGATCCACTTGGCGATCCGTTCCATTCTAAACAAACAGCGCAGTTTACATGCTTCGTCCTTGTTGTATTATTCGAAACGTTAGCGGCCCACGTATTAAAAAATTGTCGGGTTTAAATCGGGCTCGGGTTCATAATTACAGTTAATGTGTCTGGCCGGGCTGGGCTCGGACACAACGTGCTCGGGCTCGGGCAGGTTCGGGCTTGATTTTTTGGGCCGATCTAAGCTCTACTTCAATGAAGCCCTGAGAGGCAAGGGAAAACTATTGCTTTTCAGGCTCAGTCTCAGTTTTTTCATCTGTCAAAATGGGTGAATTTCTTTCCCAGGCTCATTTTTTCTATGCTTCATTTATTTATTTTTTCTTCTGCGAAAACAGGCTCTTTTTTCCCATCTGTGAATAGCGTTTGCTATACTGATGTTTGGCAATGGCGAACTCTCTTGCTAGCAGGCTAACGTAAGTATAGCTAACACTAACAGCAGATTAGAGCTGATTAAAATACCTTTCTAGCCAAAATAAAGAGCGTTGCATAACTTGCTAACACAAAGTAAATGTTTCCAGGGACACTTCAACATGTGGATATTAGACAAACTCACCCTGGCGATGTGATCTGTGATCTGGTGATTTGACAGCAGGCTGAGAGAGCGGTTGTATCTTGATGAGCCTCCCTGTTCAGCGAGAGGAGGACTGTGAGCTCTTGTTCGTAAAATATAATGCACATGTATTGGCTTCAATGAAGCCCTGAGAGGCAAGGGAAAACTATTACTTTTCAGGCTCAGGCTCAGTTTTTTCATCTGTCAAAATGGGTGAATTTCTTTCCCAGGCTCATTTTTTCTATGCTTCATTTAAAAAAAATATTCTTCTGCGAAAACAGGCTCTTTTTTTCATCTGTGAATAATGTTCGCTATACTAATGTTAGGCAAAGGCAAACTCTCTTGCTAACAGGCTAACGTCAGTGCTAACTCTAGCCAAAACAAAAAGATGGCATTAACATTGCATAACTTGCTAACACAAAGTAAATGTACTTTGTGTTTAGAGTGCATGGATAAATTAAAACACACCTGGAAGAAAACATAAAAGCTTTCAATTCTATTAAGAACAGGACAAGGGGTAGTGGTGCACTTCAGCCTCTCATGGCCGAAATGACTCTGAGCATTACAACAAACACAGAAACAATTTTTTTGAAAAATGAGCCTGAAAAAGAAAGATTTTTTGTTTCTTACTTCCACAGATTCCCACTACTTTTTTATTATTTAATTAACATACTGTATATACATTAGAAAGTGCATACAATGAAAAGTGAAAGATTAAAACATGCTAATTCAATGAAGAGCCCTACTTACCTGGTAGGTGTTCACCCTGTTTGTAGTCCATGTAGAGTACTGAAAATAAGGAAATAAACCGGTTAAGTCTTGTATTTGTTTGTTTAAAAAACACATAGATAGCACTCAGAGAAAGTGTTTTTAAGTTGCAATGTATATAAGTAAGGGCAGACTAAATGATAGAAACACATCTCAACGCTTAAAACACCATCGAGCACAGAAAACAGACTCTCTACAAAGTATCAGAACAATGAGATGCAATGCGATAATAACACAATCATCAGAAAACACGCCAAAAAGGGCACTGCTGTAGTCACTCACCATGGTCTGCCCGCCTTCCTGGCTTCCGAGAGTGTCTCTGTGAGGCTGCATGTCCATTGAAGTCATGGTATAGTTTTTTTGCAGGGGATAAGGTTAATCAGTAAGGTACCAGCTATAGATTTTCAGGTTGTATGTGCATGCACCATTAAACACTGTAATGTCTTGTTAAGAAATTATTATTTCAACCAGTCCTGCTGATGGAGACCTTACTCTAAATTATTGTAATTATTTGTATTGTGAAATTACAAACACACGAATGAGGCTATTTAAAGAGCTGTTACTCACGGCGGGGAGCCCTGAGCTGTCGTACGTAATCCTGTCCTGGGCCATTCTTCGACCAGCCTGAGACATCTAGTTAATAAAAATAAATATTTAGTTGAGCAAAGCAAATTAATGAAGCAACCTTACAAGCAGAGGCAAGTGGAAATGGCATTCTATTTTTGTCTGTGGCATATAACAAAGCCTTTTTATGTTTGAAAAGGGAAATGCAGCCCTAGGAAAAGGAAACCCGTAGGTTCATGAATCCTGTACGGTAAGGCTAAATAACTGAAGTTACATCACTTACATTACATTCAAACAATTTCTTGCACTTATACCTCTCCTGGCCTACCACCAATGTGTATCTCATATTTTAAAGCTACTGTAGTGTTTGGCAGTTAACTGCAGTAAATGTGATCACTACATCCAAAATATATCAAGCAATCCAAGATGTCTTCTTCTAGCGTCATGCTACTGTTTGTAGATACTTGTGTTGCACAATGTTGCACAAACCCTGTAATTCATAACATAACTGTGTCAACAGCTTACATTTTACTTCACATACCTGTCTATCTGTCATCGCCTTGGTTAGAGACACAGAAAAGTAACAAAGTAACCAAATTATAGCTGTCATCCATTTTTCAGCAGGATTAGGAGCTATATTTTTCTTTATGTAGCTCATTTGGTTTCTGTATTGAGGCCTTTTAGAACCTTGCCTTTTCATAAAACACAAAATTGAATTGAAGTGTTTCTGTGTGACAATTTGTTGGCCAAATTCTGCTTTATCATGAACAATGCACAAGTTAAAGGAGCTGATGGGACAATAATGACAATCCACAGGACTTGTAACTCGTTCATGTAACAAATAAATGTGATTGATTAATAGAAATTGCACATGCACACTGACTGGGCAAGAGAGGTGAAGTACCTGCATGGTGCCAAGTTTTAGGCCATCTGTCACAGCCACACTGTTTCTAGGTGTCAGGAGCAGAGTGGGCTCAGCCTGGCAGAGAAGAGAGAGAAAAAATAGGTTAGACCCCTCCCATAAAATTGGGTGTGATTGGTGGAGTAATATAGCCTACTTACTAGTTTGGCATTGCCAGACCTTCCTCCACAGCGCTGCGGAGGAAGGTCTGGCTAGTCCACACAGCATTCCGGCATGAGAGAAAAACGTGCTCTGGTTTATTGGTATTTCTATAAACCAATCACAATTGTCATGGGTGGCGCTAGGCGCCGGACGGAGCCCTGGTGCCGCTGCAAAATAGCCTCAGGTAGGAACTTATTTTGGTGGAACGTGTTTATGTTCAAAAGTTGTTTTAGTCGAGAAAACTCAGATTCTAGCGAGCTGTCTGGATTTACCCTGCAGAGATCTGAGGAGCAGTTAACCATAGTCCTCATAAATCGACGGGAGTTTAAAATTCCAACACAAAGAAAGTGGAAGGTAACGGACATCCGGCTGAAAAGAGTGAAATCCGGTGGAATTTCCGGCGGCACCGGAGCAATCCGAGCTGGAGCGACGTGGATATAGACTACATACTTAATTACGTCTTACTCCCTCTAATATGCACACAACCAACACACCTTGCATTCGGAGCCCCCTGCTTCTTGGTTGTACTTGATGAGGGTCTGGTTGCCCTCATCCTCCACCATGGGCATGGGCTTCGCCCTACCTCCACACTGACATATAAAGAGGAGGAGCAGTACTGCAGACACACATAAAAATAACACTGTTGAGAATGCAGCATGTGCAATCTGTTTTCAAACTGTCACATAATTGCCACAGGCTATGGTGGCCTAAATCAACCAGTAAAATAAAGCCGGGGAGGGGCAGTGAAAGAGCAGCTTTTGCGCCTTCCTCATTACCACCCTTGATGTGCCCAAACTGCTCCTGTGAAGCTGCTCAGTGGCCAACAGACAGGACTGTGGTTGTACTAGGTAGCTTCCAGGTGTGACTGTGTGGAACTGTGTGACTGTGGTCAGGGCGTGCCTAAAAAAGGGAGCCTTGCTCACAGCTAAACTTTCTTGAACAAATAAATGTTACATATACAGTATGTATGGCTTAAAATGATAGGTCATATACAGGAGTGAAGCTACCATGCATAGATAAAATAAGTTATGACAGGCGTATAAGTTACGCCTGTGCACCAACTCCAATCCACAAATTTAGTTTTACACAGAATTATTTTGATCCGAAGGAGATCTAAGAAATGTAAAAAAAAAAAAAAGTATTGTAAAAAAATCAATCTTGTAATGGATAAATCAATTTGATTGGTTTGTTTTATTAATATATAAATAGTATTATATTTGTAAATGTCTGATAAATTGCATTAATATTCTCCTACACAGTATTATATTTATGTGTTAACAAGACATTGTAGTTCTACAGTGTCACCTTGTGGTCTGTTCTGCTTTTATTTTGAAAAGGGCCGTTTTCTTCTTCTGATGTTTTTGTGATGCTAAACTTCCTGCTACTCTCTCTTCACAATGTGGTGCTCACGCATCGTCAGAGGAACGGTAAAAACTTGTAAACACATTAGTTATTTATCATGTTCATCCATTTGAATCCTGTAAAGAAAGAGTTTACATTTTGATTTACTTTATTATTTTTGTATTGTTCGTACCTGTTATTTCTAAGAGCTCTGAACTGTGAGGGTGTATCGAGCTAGAGAGCATGCTAGCCGATGGAGGAAACTCTTTGATTAGCGCCCTTGGAGAGCGGAATGAGGTATGAAGGAAAAATGTGTGGAGTGTGTATTATTATCATAGACATTATATAAGAATGGACCAACAGATCCCGTTGCTCTGGACGGAGACCAGTGAAGGCCATTAGAAGCACTTTTCCGGTGAGCGCTGAGCGTTACTGCGCAGCCTCCAACTGAGAGAGACAACGTAAATGTGACGTGAGCAGCCTGTCTGAAAGTTGTAAGTCTTCTGGTAGCTGTGCCAAGAGAAATCTCAATCATTCCCAATCTTACAGAGACGGAGAGCGTAGGTATATGTAAGGAGATAACATGGGCACAGGCTAATTACTGCTAACTAAAATGCTAGTTAACATTAGTAATTAAACTTAAACAGCTAATGTAAGTCGAAACTGCCTGCGAGCTTCTCCTGTACTATACTGTAATTTCTCTACTATGCGACAGTAAGTCGCGTGGTTATGACACAATTGTTAGCCTATTTTTACAAAAACATCTGCTACGGAGCCATAACGTGAGGTACAAGGTAATGGAGCCTTTTATACATTGTCGTGTTTCTTTAGAAATAAACAATGGACAAATAAAGTCTTTAAACGCTTCAGATGTAAAGTTATTCGAGTGACGTCAAAATGAATGGCAGTCAATGGAATGCTAACGGGGGGTGAGTGCTTATTAGCATCAAAATGGCACCATAGGAGGTTTGGGTTGTGAGGAGATGCTTACCCCCTTGAGATTATTATCAGAAGGGATTTTGTTTAAGGAAAAGAGAATGTCATTACTTCATTTGTTTATGGGATAATTGCACATGCCATCAAGATAAAAGCAATATATTCTTTCTGTGAACAATTATAATATATTGTATTTCATTTAAAAGAAGCATGTGATATTTTGTCATAATAGCTTAAAAACATTTCATTTCATATTTCATATTGGTTATTAGTTAAAATGTTAAAATGATTTGTATTGGGTGTAAACATGATTTAATATGTGAACATGATTTATGTGCGAATTATTTGTGAAACTACATAGAAGCATTTTGTATTTCTTCTGTTTTATTCTGCAGTTTTCACGGTGTTTATGGTGCTTATGGTGCATGGTGCTCGTTGAGAGGAAGAAATAAACCGACACCCGTTTGAAACTCTCTGCGTTTTTGATCAATAAATCCAAGGGGCCGCTACAATATTAAATCCTCACATCCCCCACCTCTCTATTAGTTGAATGATTACAATCATGACAATTTTATTTTCTTAGAGAAGTGGATTTGCATCTAACTAACTTGCTACTAAAAAGGGTCACTGCAAGTTTATGGAGCATAAGCTTTATGGTTTTGTTTATGTTGCCAGTGATTGCCATACTCACACAAAAATAATAGGAGTCCTAAAAGGAGTAGTCCAATGCCCGCTGACCCAAGGCTGGATGAGGACGGCACTTTGCTACGACAAACATCTCCCTCTCCGCAGTCACACACTATCACTTTCAAAGTATCACGTCCAATCGAGCTCTGTTGGTCTTGAATCACCAGGGGCACTGAGTAGTTACCATAAGCAAGTGTCGTCAGGCTAACAAGCCCACCTTCCTTACCTGGGGAAGGAAAGAGAGGTGTAAAGTGGCTCTTCGATTTCAACAACTTTGTATTTTTTTGTAAGCAGTGTTTGCAAATATGTACTAACCAAAGGCAGGGTCTAGTTTCCATCGCTGCGTCAGAGTTTTGTCATCACCCCCCAGGGAGAAGGCGAAGGGTCCACTGTAAGGATCAGCGTCTGTGTCGTTGGCAGACACCATGACCATGTTGCCCTTGTTTCCACACATAATGAGCTCTTTATTGACCAGCTTGGGCACGTTGTCGTTGATATCTCTGAGGTGGACCAGGACAGTGCATGTACCCGTGGCTGGAGGTTCACCTTGGTAACCAAAGCAAAGCCAAAAAAAACTTTTTTAATTTACCAGTGGACAAAATGATCTAGCTTGTGTATGATTAGAAAATACAGTAGGGCTCCTTCATACCATTATCTTTAGCACCGACGATTATTTTGTAAATGCCTTTGTCATCAACAAAGGGTGACTCTCTGTCCATCTTCTTAGTTGTTGTGAGTGTTCCTGTTTTCTCATCAATGGTCACCCAGCCAGCTGGATCTTTTATTATCATATGCCTTATCAAAGGAGGAGAACGTATTACCTGAAAGCACTGAATTGCAGCTGCTGAAAACCAAATGTGTGGCTTTGTTGTGTGCCACAATCAAAATAGTAGAGGTACTACACAAGTACAAGTTGAAGTAACTATTTATTTTATACGTATGCCAGTTAATTTATCACATAATTTCCATTAAGAAGTTTCATGTTATATTTGCAATTAGGGCCCCGACAAATCCATCGATGGTTAGGTTATTGCTGGTCTGACTTACCGAATGTGCAGTGCGGGTATAAAGCCTGACATGCACCAGACATTATCCACCCCTTCCACTATCTCCGCTATCTATTTTGTAAGGGCACTGTCAATGCTTCCGGGCTTTGAGCACCACCAAAGATGATTGTGATTGGTTTAAATAAACACAAAAAACCCAGAGCACTTTTTCCCCCTATTCGAGAATGTTAATTTAGTGCATCCAGACCATACTTAGGTCTGGCAATGGTTCTTGCAGATTGATCAAGATTGGGATATGGATATCTGCTGGCCAATACTAAACTGGCAGTATTAAAATACCAAAGATATATTTAGAAACAGTGTCACCATTATAGAATTTGTCCCCTGAGAGCCCTGAGAATTTTAGTTTTTCAATGATAAAATGTTCCACTCATTCCACATTTTGGTCAAAATTATTTGACAACCAAATTGATCAAAGTGTTTGGTTATGATATGCATTTATGTAAAAAAAACAAAACGGATATTAGACAATTGATTGTGCTAAGATTTTTTTTTAAACTCTCAAATGTTGATATCGGCAACTGCCTGAAAAATCCAGCATTGTCTCTATCCACAATGTGTTAATGAGTGCAGCGAGCAGCAGCAGTCCTACAGTATGTAGACACCAACCTGATTTGGGATTCGTCTGAGTCAACATCTTTCACTTTTGGAGTGAACAGCACCTTTCCTGGCACCTCCTCTTCTTTCTGGTACACAACAAATGGATCTTTCTCATAGTTAGGTGGGTCATTGGCATCTATCACTTTTATTGTGATATTTACTGTATCTGGAGGTGGGCCGGCGCCACCAGTTGATTTAGATTTACAAACAAATAAAGGTTCCTCATTCGCTACTCCGACCCGCAGGGTTGTAGTAGTTGTCACCTCGAAATCCTTTCCCTGGAAAAAACACACAAGTAAGGTCAGTACTGGTGCAGCTGCTGTTTATGAAAAAAAAAGAAAACTGTGTTGGACTTTCAGCTTGGCCCTCTGTAAATTAATGAAGATTTTTATTAGCGTCAAAAAGCAAAATTACCTTGATGACACTCAGAATACCCTCATTAGTTGCGGGGTCAGTTTCAATTTTGTAGTTTCCTTCCTGATTCCCTTCAATGAAGTAGTATTTTGCACGCCAGCCAGGAGTTTTAGGAGTGTCTTTGTCGTCTACCGCAATTCTCAAAATGTCGTCCTTGATGACTGATTCTAACACCTCACCTTGGTACTGGAAAGGCATAACAGTTTCATCTCTAACATCATACATCACACTAAAAAGCTATTTCATTAATAACAATAATAATAATAATTTTAATAATAGTAAAAAATCAGTGCCTTTTTCTCCTTGAATGTCGGTGGATGACTGTTTGAGTCAACAACATTGAGAGTAACAACAGCAGTAGAGGAAAGGGACGGGCTTCCATGATCTTTTGCTTCAACAGTAACTTCATACTTCTTTACTTTCTGAAAACATAAGAAGATGATATTTTAGATAATATATTGACAAGTCAGTATGTGTGCATGTGGTGTACCTGCCGCTGCCCACCTAATGTAGGTGCAGTAAGTCACTGAGACTCACATCGTAGTCAAAACATCCTGTAAAGGTGAGCTGGGCCATTCCGTCATTCATCATCTTCAAATCAATCTTGGGCTCTGCTGGGGTCTGTTTAACCACTCTGATGGTGATTTCAGAGTTAGGTGTATTCGTCTCATCTCTGTCCATGACCTTCAGCTGCACTGGCAAGAACCCTTTAAGAAGTTAAGGAAAGGTAGCAAAGGAGAGTGAATGTGTGATAGAAAAAAGGAAGTGGGGAAATTGGAGAGAAAGTGCACAGTAAGAGACAGGATGAAAGATGCACCCTAGGTTTGACATTATTTTGATACATCTCTGTTTAACCCTCTAGATGTTGTGAGAACTCACTATTCATTGTTTTCATTTGTCAGCTGGCAGAAAATGTGCATACTTATGCAACTGTATACTCACCCTCTTCTGTATTTTCCTTCACTTCCACATTCGTAGGAAGATCGATAAATGTCGGCGCGTTGTCATTGATGTCCTTTATTTGTATATCAAAAGCTAGTCTCTTGTCTATTTCTTTGCGAGTCTTTTTGCTTAAGATGTCAAACGTGATCTGTGGGTAGAGGTACTCATGTTAAATGATTTTTAATGGTTAAAAATCCACATCATCAATGGACTTGGTAATGCAGTATTAGCTCACTTTGAAAAGATCGATTTCCTCTCTGTCGATACGTTGATGGACATAGACGAGTCCGGTACTTTCATTGATGGAGAACACTCCTTCAATCAAATTACCGGTCGCACTCTTTACACTGATACGGTAGATTTGCCCCTCCTGATCCGTCTGGTCATTATACATCTAGTGTCAAGATACAAACCATTGAGCTGTTATTGTTTGAATGTTTGACCAAGCCAGGATTTTGAGCTGCCACACTGATTGGTAATTTATTTTACAAAATTATGTTCTCACCTTTGCAATTTCTTTGGGGAATGGCCCTTTATTTTCCTCTATTATTTCAATCGTAGACAAAACCCACCTTCTTTTGGAACGCACCAAAAGCTCCTGTTGAAAATGGAATGAAGATCAAGCATACAATTCATACAATTCTTACTTTCTTTTTTAATCAAAACATTTAGATTTGCATGTCCAAGCATGAAGCAGTTACCCGCTTGTCACGCCTGATGTTGTAGCCTTGTCGAGACTCCGTGAGGGCTGTTAATGCAACCTACAACAGAAAAATGGCTTTTAAAGAGAGTCCCAACAAACATCAATTTACCATACCAACTGTAGAGTTTAGATTCTCGGCCCAAGCCCGAGCCTGGGCTCGGGCCGTTATTTTCCGCCACATCCTCAGGCCGGGCTGGGCGGACGATCAAGCAATTTTTTTTTTTTTTTTTATCCATTACCTTATTATCCTATTTGGGTGGGGAGATAGCTATGCCATAATCAGAAATATTATAAATCTATATATATGCTATATAAAGGTAACAAATGTGTACAAAAGTTAGGCTGCAGTTACAAAATGCAGCACGTGTCATGCGCGGAGTCTCCTCCTCTCGCACGCATCACACCGGGAGCTTGAAGATGTAAAGAAAAAAGAAAAACAGGAGAATTAACTTTGAGCAAGTGTGGAGGAAAGTCGGAGGTATGGAAGCAGTTTAAACAAGTCGTGGGCAGTGACAACAATATGTTGTTCATCATTGTTTCTTTTTTTAACGTTTCTTCATTCAGATCCATTTGCGATCCGTTCCATTCTGAATAAACAAACAGCGCAGTTTACAGGCTTCGTCCTTGTTGCATTATTCTAAACAGATTTCTGCAGTTCAAACAACTCTGAATTGTAGTTGAGAACGTCATTTATAACGGCCCACGTATTAAAAAATTGTCGGGTTTAAATCGGGCTCGGGCTCATAATTACAGTTAATGTGTCGGGCCGGGCCGGGCTCGGACGCAACGTGCTCGGGCTCGGGTAGGGTCGGGCTTGATTTTTTGGGCCGATCTAAGCTCTAATCCACTGATCCTGTTTCATGAGGAGCTGGAGAGAAATCCAGCATGCATGCAAGAGGTGGGGTACACACCCTGTCAGGTTGCTTTTCCACCAAATTGGAAACCCACATAGAAACACCTTCACCTGTACAACTTAGAGCCCATTCATCTAACCTGTATGTTTTTTTGGCTGTGGGAGGAAGCCAGTGCAACCAACCAATTACTTTTAATTTGACTTAGAGCAGTAGTGCACCATGTAGGCTATGGTACATAATCACAGTAATAGCACTGAGAAAATAACACTAATTTAGATTTCATCAGTCTTACAAACAGCCCCTATGAAGGCAATTGTAGAAATTCTAATGGAAAAATATCTAACAAAACAATACAAATCAAGTAATAGCAAATCATGTGAGTCACTACACTTATTATCTATGATTTTTAGGGGTATTCGTTTTTTAAGGGCGAGACAGAAACAAAGGTATTCCGCATCCACACACCTGAATGCCATAGTAAATTTATTTAGGCACTGGGAGCAAATGATTCACAGCCAAGTCCCTCTGAACTTAACTGCTTTATAACTAAGTACTTTTAAAAATTAAGGTATATGCATGTAGAGATTCCGTGCTGTTTTTTAAAAGTTAACAAGTAATCACAAGCTCTCAAGACAAATAGTTTGTGCTGAAAATAACCAAGCATTCACTTTGTTTTTAAATATTAACCAAATATCTGCTTGTTAAAACAGCATGATGCCTTGTTATAACTGTAGATATTGGTAGAATGTCATACCTACCAACAGAAGCAGGGAAATGTTCTTCATCTTGGTCCACTCTGCGTGATATCCTCCGTGGGAGTACTCCAAAAGTCAAAGGTAGCTTGTATAAGAGTGCACAGACGACAGCCCACAATGCCTGCAGGCAGCAGGTTGACTGACTGCAATTAACAAAGGGCTTGTTCATTCGTGCAGTCATGTGATCTGTCAAATGCAGTCTATGTACATACAATTTGTGTGTAGGACAAGATCAGTAGGAGCTGTACTTTATGTATACTTACCTGTGCACTATCTTCATTATGTACAACATATTTTGTGAGGGAGTGTTTTAGTTCATACGATATTGTGGACTTTCTGGCTGTGCTGAGAAATAGCTCGGCTCAGGTGTACTCCCCTCCAGCTATATAGCTCAAGTTACCGTGTATTATTTATGTCTGGCCTACATCACATGCAAATGTAGTTCAATTTCATAGGTCCTTTGAGTTTTAGATAAAGTGACTGAAATGTCATTTTAAACCCACTGGTACAGTATACGTCACTCTCACACTCATTGAACCAGCTGTCAGTCGCGTACATTCGGTACAGTTTGTTCTTTTCCACATGCATATTCCCATACACGTACTGGCTATAGGCGTCATTTGGTCTTGATGTGTCTGCATTTTTCTATTGTGCTGTCTTAATGGCACATCACTTATCATTCAAAGGAATAAATTACACACAACAAAGTAATGAGAGTATGAATGCGTCCAGCTCACAAAAGGCAACATAATTTGGCAGATTTTGGAGTCTCTCCATGTATGTACATGTGAACAATCCATACAGAGGCTAGGTGTTCCTTGATGTGAGACTCATTCTTTCATGTTTTAGTATGTCTGGCAGATGGTAAACATCCTGATCTGACATAGGGCATGTTTGACAGTTTTACAGGTGGGTTTTCAGAAACATCCAGAGAAAATGCACTAAAATAATTTGTACTGTTATTACAGTCCGCCTCCTTGCATTTATAAAGCATTAATGCATAACTAAAAAAAGCTAAAAATCTCTCACATATATTAAAATCGTTCTAGTAGAAACGTTCTAGTCTTCTCAGAAAGGAATGCAACACCAGTTTAGCTAGTCGGTTTCCTGACAGTGTGGACAGATAATTAAATTAAATTTCCTATGAACGTAACAGCGGTTGTGATCATTATTAAAACTATTTTTTGTCACGCAATGGGATGGCACTAGCAACTGTGCTTGTTAATCCTGCAGGCAATGTTTATTGCAGTATGTTAAGAAAATTGCTCACTGCTGAAGAAAGCCTTTGTTAAGTGCCATTACTGTAGTCTCGGGTAAATTACATTTGTGTCTCACCAAGTACACACCATCTCTTTCTGCCATTTTGCACATTCCAAAGCTGATTTTGCTGCCTAAACAGTGCAAGTTTGTCCATTCTTATGATGACAATAATGATTATTTGACTCAAGACTAAGGTTAAGGCTAGAAGGGATACAGCTACAGCGACGACAGTTTAGGCACCAAATCGACTATTTAAGAGTAGAAAAAACATTGTGGATTAAAACACTCCTGAGAAACGAACATGCGTTTCCTGGGTGAAAGTATTAAAATTATATAATAATAATAATAATAATAATAATAATAATAATAGTATGGCTGTATCCCTTCTAGCTACAACCTACTCAAGCTTGTGGAAGATTGTGAGATCTTAAGGATCCAAGGCATATCAGGGTTGTTTCATCAAGCAGATTATGTCCTCAATTTCACCTTGGATCCTTGGATGACCTCAGTGAAGAAGGGAGGGAGTTACTGGGACTATGTTTATGGATGAAAAATGAGGGGTGGCAAAGTTGTGGAACTGGAAAGGAGGGATTAACTATTGTTTGCTCTTGTTTAAGGAACTCGTTAGACTCATTTGTATTGACAATATTGGAATAAAAGGTTGAATGTGCCTCTTGGAAGACTTTAGAGTAGTCTCGCTGGTAGTCCTTGCATGCAAGTTTGTACACAGTAAGACCAGACTCTCGGAGGCAGTGGATTTTCACAAGTTCAGAAATGACAATTCCTTTAGGTTTGGGGCAACGAGATCTCCTCCAGTTTTAAAAACATATTAGTGGTTGATCTTGGCTAGAGGAGGCAGGAAACCAAAGGTTGGTTGACACAGTTATGTGGTTAAAGATAAAGAGTTTGGTAAACTGATAGTCTGGGCAAGGGGAAAGAAAAGAATATCCAGCATATACATCCTTAGAGTACAAAAATGATAGTGATGTAATGGGTAGGAAGGACTTCACTGTCATACATTCAAAATATACAATTTAGGCTGAGACAGTGTATGATGGCTCAACCCCCACCACAGCCAGTTGTGTTTCTGTCAGTTTTGCTGTACATACAGTAAAGGGCTAAGTAGAATTAAAAATTAAAATTCTGTCTTGTCGGATGTTTTTATTGCAGTAGGCGGAATTTACGAGACACTGCATTCCAGAGTTACATGCCAATGGATGAAGTTGGTTTATAGAACTTTCTTCATAAGTTTTCTTCCTAGGGTACAAAGGTTTCAGTATGTTTCTCCACAATGTTGTGGAGTTCTGATAAATGTGTGTCTATCAAGTTAAAATCTCAAAGTGTAGGAATATGGGAAAGCTCTTAGCCAAGAGAAAAGTCAAGAGAAACACTTTGTGTCATAGAGTCGATGGCAAAAAATCATGCCACGTAGTGCACAATGTAGTGTCTTTTAGCTTGTCAGCAGTTCAGGACAGGCAAACAATGCTGCAAGCAACACCAGTCCTTGCCATGATGTAGGGCACATAAACACATAAACATGCCAAAGACCTAGGGCTGCCCCCTGATAGATGAAGATTTGTATTATCAGTCGGAGACCCCTCAGTCGACTGAGATTTTTTAAGTCAGTTTATAACAGTGTACGAGTTAGTGTACTACAAACTACTGTACGGGCAAACTTGTAAAACTGGAGGAACCAGAAAGCTCAATGTACGGAGAGGAGAGAAGCAACTGTTGGAAAATTATTTTCTCACTTGCACACTATGATACGGGTAAACACAATGTTGGGTAAACACAATGTTGGGCACTCATAAACAGCTCCTGATATGTGTGATATAGAGTGAACCTGTGAGTGTGAAATGTCCTCTTAACATCCAGTATGAACAGAAGGGAATGATTACAGCAAGTAAAAAATTATTAAACTATCATTTAAGTATATATCCGTTTGTGACATTTAAATATTGAATACTCAGTAGTAGTCAAAGAAGAGGTTTAGAAACAGCACAGGGGGAAACCGAAAGCCAATGATTGGAATACAGTAAATTTAGTGGTTTTAACCTTTATTTCATTTTTATTGATTTCATGGTGAGATGTTTAAGTGGGGAAGAGTTACACATCATGATTAACACTGTAAAAAGGTTGCTTTGAAAGAAGCACCAGGGGAATACCTCTTGTATTGTAATATTTACCATCCACACCCTCACACACACACACACACACACACACACACACACACACACACACACACACACACACAAACTCCCAAATTACACACGTTACGTGCAGGAGAGGAGTAACTTTAAGTACAGTAATGCATCACTCTGCAGTTACATTTGAAAACATAATGTAGTCACTAACAAGAACAAATTGCATGCATTTACAAATAGAGTTCCATTCATGATACTGTAAATAGTTTGCACATGCACGTGGCAATAGATTCATGATGATGTTCATGAAGAAATTCAACTTTTTGTTGGGTTTTGTTCACTGCGCATGATTTCTGCCTCATGTTGATTCATGATAAAACGGCATCCTTGCTGGAGGGTGGTTTCCCTCTGGCATTGAATCTTGAACTGACTATTTTGTGTCTCAGCCAGAACACGTTAGTGCATTGGAATGGGATGACTCATGTTTGCATACACATTTCAAGATACTTGAGACACCATTGCTAAGAGTTTCAACACACAATTAATTACTATAAAGTGTTTAACACTTAGGAAAAATAGATTTTAAGTTGTAATGAAAACTCCAGTGTACTCAGGGAAATATTCAAAAGATGCAGAAAATCACAGCCAGGTCAACCATGCTAAGGTTTTCCCCCAAAGAAAGGATTGCAAATGAGACAGAGAGATCTCAGGCTCTTTTTACCAACTCTATATGTGTCTAAAGAGAGTTAAATTCAGTCTTTATTAAGATTTAGTTACAAGGCATCTTTCCTCCTCGTCTTCCTCCTCTGTTTCTTCATCCCTGGTATGGGGAACAGAGGTTAGCAGCAGAGTGTCGGCATGGACTTCTTCATCGTCTGACTGGATCACGGGTGTGTCGATTCCGCCCCCGCTGGTATCGCTGGAACCCGATGATGTAGAGGACATGCGTGACTTTGAGCCGCGTTGAACTTCATCTTGCCGTTTCAAAGGTGCGCGCTCCCTGTACACAACCTCCGCATCTTCATCCTCCTCATCCTCTTCTTCGTCCTCTGTGAACAGATGCTGTTAGAACATGTCTGCACCTGTTCTATCAGTGCTACTTTTTTCAACAGGGTGCACCTGCATTAGTCAATGTTTCCCATATATAAGATTGATATGGTTGGCCCACGCAAATAGATTTGCTAACTACAAAAAAAAAACAAGGTTTCTCTGGTAGCATTTCAAAATAAAAATGCAGATTCATTTGAAAGGCTGCTGAAAAGGTTTCCTTGAAAATTAACTTCCTTGATCATATCATATGGCTCTCCTGATTTAGAGTGAAACCAGATGAGAAACCTTGATCAGATAAAAAATCTTTTGTTTTCCCATTAGATGGTTAAGCTGAAGCACAAATGTAGAGATTGCAAGAATTGTTCATAGATTCAGTAATTCTTTAAACACTGATTATAGGATGTGATTTTGATCAATCAATTCACCTAAAATGTCATACAAAACTTACAGAACCTTTTTAACCTCCAAAGAATGAAAAAGGTACTTATTTTACTTTTGCCCATGAAACCCGCTTAAATGTTTATGTACCTGTATACTTAGAATTCTACATATTCCTACACACTGATACAATACAGCAGTGTTGTGCATTTTGTCTCTGGAGCAGTTTTTCCATACAAAATAACCACACACTGTCCCAGTAACAAAATGTACAACCGTGTTTGGTTGCACCTGATGTAAAAAGAAAAAGAAAAGAAAAGAAAGTTTGATGTGCATGTGAAATGTGCATGTGAAAATGGGATGGCTTTAGGAAAGTACAGTGGCAGTAGGTCGATTGCAGCTCAGAGCACCTGGTAGTGGAGATGCCAGCGCTCCCTCATCTGCTCCTGAGCCTGAGTTGAGGAACACGTCCAGGGCCTCCTGGTCAGAGAAGTCCATCAGGTCCATCTGCTCCAGGACATCCACATTTACCTCCATAGAAGAGATACTTCCCATGGGGGCTGCATATAAGTTAAGATAGAGTTTATTAAAATTAAAAAATATACAAAAAGTATTACAAGAAATAGAAAAAAATAGAACAATAATAGTAATATATAAACACCCTTATTAAAAACAGACAGGTTATATATATATGTATATATATATATATATATATACACACACACACACACACACACACACACACAGATATACAGATATACAGATGAATAGAAATGTCCTATTGCACAGTGGGAGGTGACACAGAGTAATACATGAATAAATATGCATAGTGCAGAATATTGTAGTGTAGTGATGGCTCATGTTGCAGAATCAGCTAGCAGTGCTACATTATAATGTTGTATTAAAGAGTCTGACTGCTGCTCGTATAAAGGACCTGCGGTATATGCAGGCAAAACAAAACATAAATACACCCTGTTTAAGTCAGAGGTAATGCATGTTACCAGCATTTGAGTCAGACACCTGAATCTTTTGTAAATGTTCAGGTCTTTTTAAATGATCTTAATAAATAGTGACAATTAAACACATGCTATGAGTGCATTTTGGAACTAGGGCTGAATGATATGACAATATCGTCGCAACGTGTTAAAAATGTCTATTGCATAAATTTTTTCTATATCGTTTCTATTGTGATGTCGAAAAAAACTAGCGGTCAAACTGCGTTACGGACAAATTTTACATCATTTGGACGACGCTTTACATTCTGATCGTTGCACGTTATGTTTATTTTGCAATTAAGTTGTTAATGAAATGAGAGAATACTCCGTACTTTCCATTTGTCAAGTATTTAATTCACACAGAAGTACACAAAAATAGGCTTTACCTTCTGGTCATTTCATATAGACTATTTATTGAATTACCAGAAAACATGCTATATTGTGTGATATATATCGTTATCGATATATGAAATATCCTATATTGAAACAGAAGATATTTTAACCCTATAAACCTGTAAATAGTTTGCCAAATCTTCTTTTGAGCTAAGAAGATTTAAAACAGTTGCTGATGATCAGTAAGTATCTTTCAAAACATTTCACAACCAATTTTTTTTCTTAAAATCAAAAACACGTGAAGTATTTACGCCTCCAAGACTGGACAGTCACTTACGTTTCCTGCAGTCGACCTGCAGGTGAGCAGAGGGCAGGTAGTTGTCCACGTCATGCTGGTAGACCTCTTCAAAAAAGCGGTGTCTTTCCTTCAGCTTCAGGTGCTGAGCAGAATCATTGTCCAAAACCCGCTGAGAGTTGTCTTTCTCCGCTGACCACACAAACAAGACACGTACAAAAAAAAACATTCAGTTTAATCACTTTTTACAGATTGCCTTGGAATTCCCTTTTCTTTGTATCTGTCTGCATTTCTTCACTGAATAGGAGTTTACTCCTTTTCTGTTCTTTTACTTGTGTTTTACCCAGAAAGTATGTATATCAAAGAGGCACTGCAGCATACTTACCTTTTTCTTGATAGAAGATGGAATAAGAACTAGTTTAGAGACCATCTTGCGATGGGATCACACCAGCCGCGACACCAACTACCCCCTACTTACAGCGCTCTTGCTCAGACCACACCCATCTTTGAACTCTGCCTTTATTTTGATCTCAATTGCACACCTGTAACGTTTCATGGCTGTATCTTGCACAGTTGTTGCGCTATCACGGAGACATACATAAAAAAATATAAACACCCAAGTACTAACTGCCACTGTTTGTCTCCAGGACCACATTTTGCCATGATGACTCAAACACACACTCACACACACACATACACACACACACACACACACACACACACAGACTCACAAGGTGACACCAATACCATACAAAAGTGTTTTAAAGAAAGATCAAACGGTTATGAAGATGTTTGTGGTTGCCTTGGTATCTGGCCTGCCTCTTACAGGAATATACTGGGTAAAACTATCAAAGCTCGCAATGATCTGTGGATTTATGTCCTGTCATCTCCCATTATTAGCTGTAGGCTTTTTCTTTGTATTTGCCAAACCTCCAAACATTAAAGTTACCTGTCAAGCAACAGAATTGACAATAACTCATCTAAAAGAAAAGAAGATAATTTCAGTTTCAGTTGTCAAGATGTTGTCAGTGATTTCTAAGTTTATCGTGAAAAGAAATGTCTCCCTAAAACTCAGACCTCAATAACATGATACGCTAATTTGTGAACTAGCAGTTAGCGTTAATGTACTGTAGAGTGTCTCCTATAACAAACAAAATAATCGCCATACGTACACTGTAAAAAAAAAAACGGTAAAAAGTCTGGCAGCAAAGTTGCCAAACACTTACCGTCAAATTACAGTAAAAAACCTTACATTATTTTACAGAAAAATTCTTTTTTTAAATACAGAAATTTCCTGTAAATATTTTCTGTATTTTTACAGTCTAACTATTGTAGAATTAAAACAAATTCTTGTTATAAAACATTTCTAGAATGTTAAACAACTGTATAAATCTTTATCAAAACTAAGAAATATTGCAGAAATACCTTAAAATTACATAATTTAAATGAAAACTGCTGTTTTCATACGGTTTTCTTTGGTAAATTCACAAGATTATTCAATCCATCCACAAGAACTCCCTGTTAAAGTACAGATTCCTGGATGTAAAACACATAAAGATTATGTAAAATGACTTTCAAATACCCTCCTTTAGGCATTTATTTTATGATTATCCAATCTATTTACGGTAAATTCCTGTTTAATACTGTTTTTTTACTGTACAAAAAAGAGAAGATAATGGGATAATACCTTCCAGAAACATTGTAATAATAGTCATTACTTTATATAAACAATATTTGAGAGTATTTACAAGCAACTCTCCAATATATCGACATACTTTTACCATTAATGTATGTTGTTTACTTTAAATAAACATTCATTTATAGTTATAAAAGGCAACTCTCCAATATATTTACATACCTTTACTATTAATATACGAGGTTTACTTTATATATACAAACAAATATCCAATATATACACATAGTTTTACCATTATTGTATGGGTGTTCACTTTATATAAACATTATTTGCCCGTAATAACAAGCAACTATCCAGTATATCTACAGACTGTACCTCATTATTGTATGGGGGCTTACTTTATATAAACTGTTCTTTATAGTAATTACAAACAACTATCCAATATATATATATATATACTTTTACCATTATTGTACGGGGTTTACTTTATATAAACATAGTTTTATAGTAATTTAGAAGCAACTCTCCAATATATCTACATACCTTTACTATTAATATATGAGGTTACTTTATATAAACATTGTTTTATAGTAACTTAAAAGCAACTGTCTGGTATATCTACAGACTTTTCCTCATTGAAGTAGGGGGTTTACTTTATATAAACATTATTTGACAGTAATAACAAGCAACTCTCCATTATATGTACATACATGTTTATTTTATATAAACTTCATTTGACAGTAATAACAAGCAACACCAATATATCTACAGACTTTTCTTATAAGTGCATGGGATTTATTTCATAAACATTATTTGACAGTAATTACTATTACTAACCAATATATGTTCACAACTTCCTCATTAGTAAATGGGGTTTTGAATGTACAAAAACCAAAAGGGCTATGTAAAAGTGCAATTGCATCAACTACTTTTACACGCAATAAATATATAATGTTTTCTGCTGACATTTTACAGCATTGTCCAATCCATTCACTGAAGATCCCTATTTGAGATGTATGAGATTTTAAGATGTATCATAACCAGAAAGTATTATAGAATGACCATTTACTGCATGCTTTACAAAGAAATGCACTATTTAAACAGTGCTATCCTTAAAGTTCACATATGAATAAACTTATGGGAGCAAAAACTGTCTGGTACATTGAATTATAGCAAAAGGGGAACTATGGGCAATTTGGGAATTCATACATGTGTGTTAAAAATGTCAGTGAACATGAACAACTCTCTCCAAAATCTAAAAACTCAAATTTGTGATGTCATCTGATATAATGTCTGAAGCTTTTCCAAAAACAATGAATTGAGAAATATTTGAAAGATGACACTGAGATCACCCAGGGGGGTGTTCAGAGGTAACGGGTAGAGTTTCTGTTTCAGAAATAAAATGCTAACATAGAATAAACCTCATTTGGTTTTTTTTTATTCTACAAAATTAGTTTCACATTCATTGTCTATGAAGCAGCTTAGTAACCTGATGACATCATAGTTTGAGTCTTACATTTCTGGTTTGTGGCTTCGCCAGAGAGTAGCTCTTAATCAAAAATATCAGAGGTGAGATTAAAGACCATTGCACACCAGGGACGATTATTTCGCATGTCAATATATTTTTTCAAACTGTTGTTTTTGTCACAAGTAGTGTTTACTTATGAGGATCACCAAACAACAACACGGAGGCTGCTGTCCCAACTACAGACTGTACGTCAGCAAACTTTATTACTCCTTTCAACCTTTACAATGGCAGCATATGCCAGAAACATTCTTTCCGTTTTTACCTTTCACAATAAGCCCGAGACATATGCTACACTGTTTTGCAGAGGGAATTCAATTGAGTATTAACTGTATACTCAATTAGAGTTAGAGGAAACTCAATAAATAGCTTACAGTAGCTTAGTGTTACAGCTTTTCCTGGGACGTATCCGAAGCTAACCCCCGTCCCTCCACTCAGCAGCCTGGAAACCAGACAGGACACCTTTTGGTGCTTTTGAGGAGCTGCTGCATTTATTTGTTGTCAAACTGCAGAATCTAGCTGCTGTACAATCACTTCATATCTTCACCACTAAACGTTAACTCTCCTCTGCTCCGACTGCTCTCTCTTTCTCGTCCGCTCACACCACATCTTCCGTCACTTTCTCGCTCTCTTCAGCATCTGTCCTACTGACATTGTAGATGAGCTGGCGTGTATATCCAAACCTTTTATTGAAAACTGTCACAAATTTGCATCGCTGCCGGTGTGAATAGTTTTGATGTGAAATATTCACAGGCGATTATTTTGCATATTGGCGTCGCTTACATACATGTGCAAGTCACAAATCTTAACCTTCACCGTCTTGAACAAGTCCCAAGTCACTGTGTTTAGACTCAAGTAAGGCTGTACCAACAAAAAGGGGTGTAACAATGTTACAAATCCAAATCCGGTTTGTTTTATTTACAAGCACAGACCAGGTAAAGCAACCGTTAACAATGCAGGGGCCCATTTCAGGAAGGAGGTTTAACAAACTCTGAGTGTAACCCTGATATCTGAGTTGATTTACCCTGAGATGGAAACTCTGAGTTTTCAGTTTCAGGCAGCATGAATGGAGCCATGATACTACGATTCACCATGGTAACAACCACAAACAAACTGGTGGGCAGAAATACTGCACATACAGCGAGTTTGAACATGTATTTAGTTAAAAAAGCAACACAGCGGCTGCTTTAAAAGAGAGAATTTGCGTGGGAGAAAATTGCTGCTAGAGTAAATGCGTTAGTTCCTATATAGTGTATATCATATTTAATCATAAGTATAATATTACTGGTGAAATGGTATTGAACCTATAATCTATAAAAGTCCTAGGCCTACTAATCCCATTCTGAGGCTGCAGCACCATCATCAACAGAACTATAATTCATAATCTTATATTTCAAAGGGTTTACATCATTCACCTGCAATACTGTGGAACTCTTTTTTAATGGCTCTTACTGGTTTGTGTCCAGGGAACACTACACAAACGTTTAAAAAACGTTTCAGAGTGAGTCACACTCTTCTGACGGCGCTTTGCTACAGTAGCTTTACCAATATGCTCCGCATCACCAATGTTGTAAAGAAAACTGTTGTTTGCAAAAAAATGTAATGTGACACAAATAATGTGCTGGGATGTAGAGCATGTCCACGATGGGTGACGTTAGTGATATGAGGATGATAAGGTTATGTAAGCTACATAACTGATAGACTGGGAAGAAAAAAACGGTACCGCTCAAATAGGTATTTATCTGGAAATTAAAATGCGTCGGGGCCTCAATATCATCTCCTGACGTATGTTTAACTCCCTGCAAAGTAATACAGCTTCTACATCACCGGGATCGTCGACAAAAGGACATTGCATGTTTTGAGAAAAAAAAACGTTTTATAATCTGCCTAACATGGTTAATAAACCAACCCTGTTTTTTTATTCATGCCGATAACAAACTGCGCTAAAATGCGCCTGATACAGACTGCAATTATGAATGATGAAATGAAAGAGAGCTGTGTCAGAGGGAGGAGACTGAAAGAAGAAAACCTGTTCCCGACTAGGTTAGGTTCACAGAGTCCGAGGTTAGGTTACCTCTCTTTCTGAAACGGAAAACCCAGAATTACCCTCATCTCAGGGTTAACAAACTCAGAGTTTTCACTAAACCTGCTTTCTGAAATGGACCCGTCATTCGGTACCTCCATTAGCTGTATGTGTGTTTGTGAACTCCTTTGCTGCCTCCTTCTTAGCCTCTGCTGGGCTCCCTCTTGCTCTGGGCTATCCTTTTCTCAGCCATCTGATGCACGAGTCTTCAACTTCACCCAGGCTATTCAGACCGTAAAGCAGGTTCTCAGGCTGGCTGTGGGAGAGCTGTCTGGTCTGTTGATCCTTGTCAAACTGAACACAGAATGAGAGCCATAACATGGGTGAGAAAGATGTGGTAAGGTACAGATGATAACGTGTGATACTGTAGGGTGAACATCTATTTACTTTAGCATTCTTTATCTTCTTGATCTTCTTATCTTGGTATTCTTTCTTCCATCTTGCCTAAACAAGGATTAAAGAATTAGGGTGAGATTTGAACATTACTGTAACAGTAGTATACATAGATTTATTTGTGGAGTTTGTTCAATTCCCTGTCCATTTATTTTTATGTGGAAAGCGGGAATGGAAATATTCTCTCTGGAAAGACAGAATGGTAATGTTAAGTTGGACACACTGAATCATGAGTGAAAATAACGATCACGTTCAAATTAAGATGTTGTGGTCCACAAAGCAGACGCTCCGTTTAATGTCAAGTTGTAACTTGTTGTTGTTACAACGTGTGGTTCACCGTTCATAAAGTAGAACCAACGTAAAGTTAGTCAGCTGAGATATCTTATGTAAACTTGAGGCATAACCTAGCTAGGTGGTAACGTTAAACGGCGGGTTACCGGTTAGTTAACAGTAATGTTAACTACTAGCGTTAGGAGCAACGGAGCGTTATAACGTTTCTTCAATTACTAGTATTAGCTAGTACCCAGCAAATCAAGCTGACCTGCTAAACTGTCTAACTGTCTAGTTAACTGTTATATATTTAGCTAGCTAGCTAGCTAAAATTACGATTGGTGCATGGTTCACATTCAAGGCTAACATTACATAAGGACAGTCTTAATGTAACGTTAGCTAACGCCAGACACACTTTGAAAAGGCACATAAACGGCAAATGCTAACGTTATCCCTGCTGACATTTTAAAATTGTGAAACGTATGCAAGTGTTATCTTAACTCGTGTCCAGTTGATATCTCGTGAGGAAACTGCATGTACATAAAAAGAAAAGTATTACTTTACCTTAAGTGAAAGCTGAATGTGAATCATCGTGGAGAAGTCCTGACTCCTGCGTTACATTATTATCCACACTGTCTCTGCGTCGAGATGAGTTTGACGTTAGCACAGCCCCCCATGAAGTCAAACAATATCATTGGTCAAGATCGTCTCTGCCCAGTATGATTCAGCCAATGATTGTGCAACATTCAATTATTTGAATCTGCGCGCACTTTCCTGAAGCACATAGCCTAGACTAAAGAGACCATTTCTGTTTACATTTCTGTTTTTTCAACCATTTTAAGGTCTTACATCGCTTCACGCCCTGATTATCAATGTTCACGTTGATGCTAGAAGCCTTGGTTGAACTGTTGAGCCCTAGCATCCCTTCCCAGTCTTTCACACATTGCATGTATTGCTAAATTGAAAAAAAATATATTGCACACCAATGTAAAGCTTTATTCATACTGTGTCCTCCCTGTCTTTATTCACCGTATATTACCTCAGCCCATGAAAAACTCTTTGTTCCCTTTGACCTGTAGAAAGTGGAGAGAGGCAAAATGATTTGAGGGAGCAGTAGACTGCACAATGACCTTGCATTTTGTTGAACACTGTGACTCACTTTGGGTCTTAATATTAAGAAAAATTGTTTTAACAACAATTTTAACTTTTCAATTCAATTCAATTCAATTCAATTCAATTCAATTCAATTTTATTTATAGTATCAAATCATAACAAGAGTTATCTCGAGACACTTTACAGACAGAGTAGGTCTAGACCACACTCTATAAAGCCCCAACAATTCCAATAGTTCCCCCAAGAGCAAGCATTAGCAGTGGCTATTGCGACAGTGGCGAGGAAAAACTCCCTTTTAGGAAGAAACCTCGGCAGACCCAGACTCTTGGTGGGCGGTGTCTGACGGTTGGGGTTATGACGGTACAGGATGTAGCGTGGCACAGCAGAGCATGGGTGGACGCGGTGGACGCAGCAGGACGTAGTCGGGCATTGCAGGGAATCGCAGAGCGTAGCAGGGTGTAGCAGGTCCATAGCCACAGCTGCACCCAAGACCGTGGTCTTGGTGTCGCCCTAATCCGAGGCGATGTTCTGGGTGAAGAAGAAACATAAGGACTCCGGGGAGTAAACTCCCCAGAGCTAGGTGAGTAACAAGCACTTCTGAGACAGGATGTGCATAAAAGGAAACAAAAGAAAAGAGAGTGTCATAAGAAGGAACTTCCTCGGCAGTCTAGAATTATAACAGCATAACTAGGAGAGGCACTATATTATTGATTATACGATAGGTAAATCTGATAACTGTAAAGAGAAGCAGAGAAAAGCAGGGGTGCTGTGTCTGCAGCTATATACCGTGCCCCGCCGGTCTAGGCGTTCACTGCAACTCCTCACTCCCTAACTATAAGCTTTATCAAAGAGGAGAGTTTTCAGTTTAGTCTTAAATGTAGCGACAGTGTCTGCCCCCCGAACCCAGATTGGGAGCTGGTTCCACAGGAGAGGAGCCTGATAGCTGAAGGCTCTGCCTCCCATTCTACTTTTAGAGACTCTAGGAACCACAAGTAACTCTGCATTCTGGGAGCGTAGTGCTCTAGTGGGACAATAAGGTACTAAGAGGTCCTCAAGATATGAAGGAGCTTGACCATTTAGAGCTTTATAGGTCAGAAGAAGGATTTTAAATTCAATCCTGGATTTTACAGGAAGCCAATGGAGAGAAGCTAATACAGGAGAAATATGATCTCTTTTCTTAGTTCTTGTCAGAACACGCGCTGCAGCATTCTGGATCAGCTGGAGAGTCCTAACGGACTTATTTGAGCATCCTGATAATAAGGAATTACAGTAGTCCAGCCTGGAAGTAACGAATGCATGGACTAGTTTTTCTGCATCGTTTTGAGACAGGATGTTCCTGATTTTAGCAATGTTACGAAGGTGAAAAAAGGCTGTTCTAGAGGTGTGTTTTAGATGGGCGTTAAAGGATAGATCCTGATCAAAAATAACTCCTAGATTTCTGACAGTAGTACTTGAGGCCAGGGCAATGCCATCCAGAGTAATTATATCTTCGGCTAATGAGGTTCGTAGGGGTTTGGAGCCCAGGACAATAACTTCGGTTTTGTTTGAGTTTAACATCAGGAAATTGTAGGCCATCCATGATTTTATATCTTTAATGCAAGCTTGAAGTTTAGCTAGCTGGCTGGTTTCGTCTGGCTTGATTGACAGATATAATTGGGTGTCATCCGCATAACAGTGAAAGTTAATTGAGTGTTTCCTAATAATATTGCCTAGAGGAAGCATATATAAGGAGAATAGAATTGGTCCAAGCACTGAGCCTTGAGGAACGCCATGGTTAATTTTAGCGTAATTGGAGGGTTTATTGTTAACATTAACAAATTGCGATCGATCAGAGAAGTAGGACTTAAACCAGTTTAGTGCGATTCCTTTAATGCCAACTAAATGTTCCAATCTCTGTAAGAGGATGGTATGGTCAATAGTATCGAATGCAGCACTAAGATCTAATAAGACAAGTACGGAGACAAGTCCTTTGTCTGATGCAGTTAGAAGATCGTTAGTGATTTTCACCAGTGCCGTCTCTGTGCTATGATGCTTTCTAAATCCTGACTGAAAGTCCTCAAATAAGCTATTGCTATGTAGAAAATCACATAACTGGTTAGCGACTACTTTCTCAAGGATCTTGGAGAGAAAGGGAAGGTTAGATATAGGTCTATAGTTGGCTAAGACCTCAGGATCGAGGGTGGGTTTTTTCAGTAGAGGTTTTATCACAGCTACTTTAAATGACTGCGGTACATAACCTGTCAATAAAGACATATTTATCATATCTAACAATGAAGTGTTAACCACGGGTAACGCTTCTTTAAGTAGCTTCGTTGGGATGGGGTCCAAGAGACAGGTAGATGGCTTAGCTGAAGAGACCTTTAGCATTAATTGTTGAGGGTTTATAGGATAAAAGCAATCTAAGTATATGTCAGGTCTAGTCGTTCTTTCTAGCAGTCTGTCAGTTAAAGGTGACCCATTAGAGGTTGGGGGAAAGAGGTGATGAATAGTATCTCTAATTGTTATAATTTTATCGTTAAAGAAACTCATGAAGTCATCACTGCTCAGAGCTATAGGAATAGATGGCTCAGTAGAGCTGTGGCTATCTGTCAGCCTGGCTACAGTGCTGAAAAGAAACCTTGGGTTGTTCTTATTTTCTTCTATTAGTGATGAATAGTAGTCTGATCTGGCCTTTCTTAGGGTCTTCCTATAGGTTTTCAGACTGTCTTGCCAGTCTAAACGAGATTCTTCCAGTTTGGTGGAACGCCATTTACTTTCAAGTTTGCGCGAGATTTGCTTTAATTTACGAGTTTGGGAGTTATACCAAGGTGCTAGTTTCCTTTGCTTCATCGTCTTCTTTTTAAGGGGAGCAACAGAGTCTAAAGTCGTCCGTAGGCAGGCCGTAGCATCGTCTACGAAATGATCAATTTGAGAGGGACTAAAGTTTACATAAAGATCCTCTGTTATATTACGGCACGTTAATGAGTTTAGTGCTGTTGGAATATCTTCCTTAAATTTAGCTATAGCACTGTCAGATAGGCTTCTAGCGTAGAAGCTTTTATCTAATTTCGTATAATCGGGTAGTAAGAATTCGAAAGTTATTAAGAAGTGGTCTGATAATAAAGGATTTTGCGGGAATACTATTACGTCTTCAATTTTGATGCCATATGCCAGCACAAGGTCGAGGGTGTGGTTAAAACAGTGCGTGGCCTCATGCACACTCTGACTGAAACCAATTGAATCTAGTAGTGAGTTGAAAGCAGTACTAAGGCTATTGCTGTCAACGTCCACATGGATATTAAAATCACCTACAATAAGTACTTTGTCTGATTTTAGGACTACACATGATAAAAACTCTGAGAATTCCGATAAAAATTCACAATATGGACCTGGTGCTCGGTAGACAACAACAAATATAATAGGCTGTACTGTTTTCCATGTTGGATGCTGAAGGTTAAGAACGAGATTTTCAAAAGAGTTATAATTTAGTTTAGGTTTAGGATTAATTAACAGGTTAGAGTCAAATATGGCTGCAACTCCCCCTCCTCGGCCTGAGCCTCTAGGAATTTGAGTATTAATATGAGTGGGAGGAGTGGCTTCATTTAGACTGACATACTCTTCATGGCCCAGCCAGGTTTCAGTTAGACAGAATAGATCAATTTGATTATCGGATATCAATTCGTTTACTAGTATTGCTTTAGAAGACAGAGATCTGATATTTAGTAGACCGCATCTAATTTTCCTATCCTGTTCTATCATTGCAGTGGTAGTTGTAATTCCAATTAGGTTGTTAAGTATTGCCCCTTTTTTGGTTACCTGTGGCTGACGTGAACTGGATGCTAAATTGACTATGTTTGCAGTCAACTCCTTATTACTTAGGGGATTCAACACTTTGTATGGTCTATTGTTGATTATAACTGGAATAGTACTAGTATTACATTTTACCCTGCAGAAAACATTTTCAGATTCATTCACTTGTAAAGTGCCATTAGGATCAATACCTGGGGGGCATGAATCTGTGATATTTTCAACAGAATGTCAATACTTAACTTTCAGTGTGGTCGTTATGTTGTCAGATAGCAGCCTGGCTCCATGTCGGTTTGGGTGGAGACCATCATGTTTCAGCAGGCTGGGCCTCTCCCAGAACAAGTTGAAGTTGTCGACATAGGGAATGCCCAGGGAAGCGCAGTGGGGTTTCAGCCAGGTGTGGAGCCCGAACAGTCTGGACCATCTTTCAGCACCCTTTCTGTAGGTAGGTAGAGGCCCAGAAATGACGATCCGTTTTCCTGTGCCCATCAGGGTGGTGATGAGAGTGGTGAAGTCTTTTCGAAGTGCTGTCGACCGTCTCTCTCTGATGTCGTTTGTGCCCACATGCACGATGATGTTGTCGACCTTAGCGTGGCAGGCGAGGATGCTGGGAAGTTTGTGCTGGATGTCACGGACCTTGGCACCAGGGAAGCAGTAGACCTTGGACGGACCGCTAGGTGTAGGGGGAATGTAGAGGTCCCTGACCATGGAGCTTCCGATGACCAGCGTGGAAGTTGTTGGGTCTGAAGGGGGGCGCGCCGACTGTGTGGATGGGCCAGGATGAGCGCCGTGGGGACGTGGCAGAGAAGGGTTTCCGCAGAGCAGAGGGAACTCCTCATCGTTCATCAGAATGGTGTAGCGATTTTCTAGTCGTATAGGTTGGGCTGGGCCTGAGCGTTGTCCTGACCGCCTGCTGTGCTGCTTGCTTATACGCCATGGCTCAGGCTGGTGTGGAGTGGAGCTGGTCAGCAGAGCTGACTTGGTTCTCGGCAGAAGTCGAGGAGAGACGACAGGGACAGAGGTTGTATTAGTGCGTGGTGGGGTGAGAGTAGTGCAGGGCAGAGTGGAATCAAAACATCCGACATTAGTGTGTGTGTGAGGGGAACTTCCAATGATAATGGTGTCAAGGAACTGTTCATTCACCTTGATCTGGTGGAGAGTCGCTATTCTGGCTTCAAGTTCCACTATCTTCTGGCTGAACAGGAGGCACGAGTCGCAGCCAGGTGTACAGCTGAGGGGGGGCATCGTGTAGCTTGCTAGTTTAGCTAGTAGCAACGTTGACGGAGGCCCTCTCCAAAACCGATCCCTCTTCTTCTTCTTCACTTGCAGTTCACAAGTCAACACTTGCGGATGCTCCTGCTTGTGTTAGCAAGCTGTGGATACTCCGTTACTACTGCCAAAATATAGAAAAGAATTCCAAGGAGGCAAACATCCTAAGGGGTCCACGTCACCTCCCCGCTAGCAGACAGGCTAACTAGCCGTTAGCACAACAAATAGCTAGACGTTGGTTAACGGAGCGGAGAAGAGTTTTACAAACAACGGAGAAACTGCGGCCAGACAGGTCCGGTTAATATACAGCTAGACGATGCAAAGAGTGACTGTATTTCACTGTAGAGGACTTAACTTGCAGGACGTTAAGCAGTCTGCAGTCTGCAGCTGCCTGTCAGTTAAACAATTTTAACTTCATAAGGAAAAGAACGTGTATGCTACATATTCTATTTGAAGTACACCAAATACATTAAAAAGAGGTCTGTCCCACATGCATATTAGTTTCTGACTGTGGGGAATTGGGAAAAACTGTAAAAACGTCCCCAAATTTCTGAATTGCTTATTTTCATAACATTCACTGAGCCTTGCCTAAAACAGTTTGGAGTTTGTATTGGACGACTCCAACATTTTTAAAGTGGATTAACAGCCTTTTATGAAAAGCCTACTCCTTCAGTTTTGAAATGAAATCACAGATAATTTCTCAAATAAGCATAATGTTGCAGATGTCCATACTGTTTGTCGGTAGGCATGACTTTCATAGGAGGGGACACACTTTCCTATCATGAATTAAACTGTACGAGGGTTGGAACTAGCGGAACAAGTTAGGTTAGGTGGTGTGCAAGTTAGGCAAGCAGGTACATACTGTATTTGAGGTACTGGTGTGCATTAATATTGATTTTCCACCCCTTATAAAAGTGTAGCATAGCTGTGGCACAGGCAATCCATTTAACTTATTAATGTTACACCTTAATGAAACACACATTGCCCAATATGTGCATCAATGCCTGTGTAACCATTGCAAGTCAATGGAAATTGTAGTGTAATTTCAGAGGCAGGGGTGGTCAGATCACCGAGGTCTTGGTGAGGCATTTAAGGTACCGGACATGCATGAATATTCATTCTACCCCACATAAGAGGGAAGCTCATGCTCTGAGCTGTTTGCATGACATAGACAGGAACAAACATCAAAAGCCAGAGTGGACACAGTATGAGACATCACCGCAGACATCAGCAAAGTAAGCAGTCAATGGAAAAAGATGTTGGGCCATGAATCTGAAATAGGCCCATGGCCTCCACGGAAGTGAAATGAGGCAAGAACATCAGATGCCCCCTAAAATATTAGGATGGTGAAGATGTAGGCTTACCCAGGCTGTAGGCTGCCTGGCTCTCTGTGTACTGTATCGTCATCCTGTAGGCCTATAGGGTTGTGGGCCTATGTGATGTGAACTGTGGCTGCACGATTCTTTTGTCAACTAATTTGCCAGACCAAAACATGATTATATAGTGATGAGCATATCACAGACTTGGACTAAAATAGACATCATGTACATCCAAGGCCTGTAGTTTAGGTTGACTCTTGTCTCTTATGCATTCCCATAACTGAAGCTATGGCTTTGTTTCCACAAATATTTAGGTGAAAGAATGTTTATTTTTACAAAGACAGATCTAAATACATTTTTGGTGCAGTAGTCCTATAGCTTTTTAAGCTTGTGTGCTGCCAAGTTGTTTTACTGTTTGTATTACCATAAATATGCTTGCAAAATATTACAGTAGTGTAGTTTCTAATATAATTACATTGATCCAACTATAATTGAGAACAATTGCTTGTGGGTTTTTGCTGTGGAGTTGTTGAGGCCATGCAGTGAGGGTTCATGTCAGCCTCATTCAATGCATTAAACGGGTATGGCTGGTCCTACCTGTCTCAGTACCTCTGTTAACCCCTCTTCAAATAACTGCAAAGCTAAATACAAGTCCTACTCTAATGCTAGAATTTAGTAGACTTGCATTAAGAGACACTGGCCAGGATGAAGTTTGACAGCGATTAAAACACTAACACACAGTATGAGACCACATTGAATAAGCTAAAATGGACCCCTATACATTATACCAATATTTACCCTCTGAAGAGTCTCTGATGCATATATTGGATAGTTAATTGTAAATATTGTCAAATATTTTTTACAAAGTAAACACACAGTACATTGATGGGATAAGTCTGTAGATATATTGAATAGTTGCTTTTAATCACTATAAAGTATTGTTTGTATGAAGTAAACCTGATATATTAATGATTAAAGTACAGTATATTAGATAGTTTCTTTTTAACACTATACAATATTGTTTATATAAAGTAAACCCTTATACATTTATGGGGAAAAGCCTGTAGACATAATGAAGAGTTGATTGTAACGTTTATATAAAGTAATGACTATAAAATAATGGTTCTGCAAGTTATTATCACATATTGTTTTTTGTACAGTAGAAAACCAGTATTAAACAGGAATTTACTGTAAATTGATTGGATAATCATGTAAAATAAATGCCTAAAGCTTTTAAGATACTATTAATGGGCTGTCAAATAGGGTAATTTTACATTAATTTGACATGTAAATAACTATAAATGAATGTTTATTTAAAGTAAACAACATACATTAATGGTAAAAGTATGTAGATATATTGGAGAGTTGCTTGTAAATACTCTCAAATATTGTTTATATAAAGTAATGACTATTATTACAATGTTTCTGGAAGGTATTATCCCATTATCTTCTCTTTTTTGTACAGTAAAAACACAGTATTAAACAGGAATTTACCGTAAATAGATTGGAAAATCATAAAATAAATGCCTAAAGGAGGGTATTTGAAAGTCATTTTACATAATTTTTATGTGTTTTACATCCAGGAATCTGTACTTTAACAGGTAGTTCTTGTGGATGGATTGAATAATCTTGTGAATTTACCAAAGAAAACCGTATGAAAACAGCAGTTTTCATTTAAATTATGTAATTTTAAGGTATTTTGCAATATTTTTCAGTGTTTGTACAGATTTATACATTTGTTTAACATTCTAAATATGTTTTTTGATTACAATTCTTTTTAAATCTACAGTAGTTGGACTGTGAAAATACAGAAAATGTACAGTAGATATCTGTATTTTAAAAATAAATTCTTTGTAGAATAACATTTTTTTTTTTTACTGTCATTTCACGGTAAGTGTTTGGCAACTTTTGCTGCCAGACTTTTTACCGTTTTTTCACGATTGTTTTTTAACGTTTCTTTACATTAAATTTAAGGTTTAACAGTAAAAAAACAGAAAGAGGCCTCAATTTTACACACCGTAAAATTATGGTTTTTTTTTTGTCTTTTTACATAAAATTCAATGTAATTTAACTTTCAAGACCGTTAAGCAATGGAATTATCCTGTTAAACAACTATATTATCTCATTATATCAATTTACAGACTAAAACCTTAATTTAATGGGTTTTTTTTTTAAATAAAAGTATTTTTCTGTATTTTTCTGGCATTAACACTTAATGTAGAAAAAACGGAAAAAATCCGTAAAATTATACAGTGAATTCCAGTGAAATAACTTTTTTTTTTTTACAGTGTATTGTATTAGTAACCTGATGCCATATACAGTATTCATATACAACAGTTCTTGTTTTGTTTAGGGACTGTTCGTTTTTCATTTTCATATCTTTAGTCAAAATAGACTTGACCCTCCCTTCACCAGCAATACATTTTTCTATGACCCTCCAAAATAATTGGGAAAAAAAGTATGTCCCTCACCAATAATTTATTGATGCATTCTGTACTGATTAGCGCTTGGCAACAATGTACAGATAGCCACTGTTTTTTTTACAACCATGACATACATGACTTAACCTCTGCTTTCTCATCTTACACATCACACTCCACTATTATGGTGGCCATTTCAGTAGATTTACTCACTAACATTGTTGTGGAAACACAATAAGCATGGAAACTAAATGCACACTTCCTGCATTACTACATTACTTCAAATATAAGTTACTCCTCTAGTAAACTAGTATTCACATGAAATAAAACAATAAAACATTGAGACCATTCAATAAAGCACACTGGGTAATAACCCATATTGACAGCTGTCCCGCCTAATCAGAAATTCAAAGTTAAGTGTGTGAGTGTGCAAAGCGCTAGACTGGTCCTACCAGACTCTTGTACATTTCATTTGTACAGAGAGTCTGGCATTGACATATATAAAATGGACCAACAGATCCCGTTGCTCTGGACTGAGACCAGTGAAGGCTATTAGAAGCACTTTTCTGGTGATGGCTGAGCGTTACTGCGCAGCCTCCAACTGAGCTCGAAGACGTAGATGTGACGTGAGCAACCTGTCTGACTTCTGGTAGCTGTGCCAAGAGAAATCTCAATCATTCCGAATCTTGCAGAGACGGAGAGCGTAGGTATATGTAAGGAGATAACATGGACACAGGCTAATTATTGCTAACTAAAATGCTAGTTAACTTTAGTAATTAAACTTAAACAGCTAATGTGAGTTGAAACTGCCTGCAAGCTTCTCCTGTACTATACGTAATTTCTCTACTATGTGACAGTAAGTCCCGTGGTTAAGACACAATCGTTAGCCTATTTTTACAAAAACGTCTGCTACGGAGCCATAACGTGAGATACAAGGTAATGGAGCTTTTTATACATTGTCGTGTTTCTTTATAAATAAACAATGGACAAATAGAGTCTTTAAACGCTTCAGATGTAAAGTTATTTGCTGTCAAAGTGGCGCCAAAGTGAATGGCAGTCAATGGAATGCTAACGGGAGGTGATGGCTTGTTAGCATCAAAATGGCGCCATAGGAGCTACGCGTTCTGAGGAGAAGCTTACCCCCTTGGAGTCTGGCCACTCTCCATTGACAAGTGTTAACTTCCTTGAAAGTGGGTACTCTGTTGAAGTTTAAAACTATTGGATCTGCTCAGAGCCACTCTGGATCTGCTATAACAAATCGCTAACGTTTGGTTGTGACGTATTTCATGCGCATGTGCAACAAGAGGGGAGACCGACAAGGTTTATATTTATCATTAGCATCGCTAGCGTTAACCTTAGCCAACTCCTTCACCACTGATGGAGCGAGCTGGAAAATCAAACTTTTCCCGAACCCCGTGAGGAGGAGGGCCACGACATCATGGCCACCAAAAAAACTCAGCAAAGATTGTTCTTGCTCGGGCTTTAACTTCTCGCCATTATGGAACTACAACTCTAGCGCACGACCTCAACGTCATCATTCTCAGCCACTCCCCTCTGTTCGCTGATTGGACCGCCAAAAATTTGGCTGGAGAAAACCCAAGACTATACCGCGAACCCAGATGTAGTACTGAAGGGAAATGAAAATTAAGCGTAAGTACGTAGGAGGGCAGAGCCAGGCTAGCAAAGCGCTGCAACAATCACAACAACTATGGATTGCTGTTGTGGTCAACAACTGGAAACTTTATACATTGTTCGTCTGCTATTGAATTACTTAATTCACTTCTGAGACTTTTTTTATGTGAAAAATCAACTATGTAGAGCTCAAATATGGTCTGCTTTACGAAAATTGATGGCTAATTGCAAATTTGGTCCGACTGTGTCAGAGTTCAGAAGCTCCACAGTCTGACGTGACAGCCGGCGGGTGCCTGCCGGGGTCGCTGGCTTGCCGCCCGGCCTGTCCACCTTCACAGACCCCGCTGTGAGCTGGCTGGAGCTCTATAGGTAGGATTGGAGATGAGAAGTTTACAGGTGGCGCAGTTAGCTATAGGATTGCATTCTCAAAGAAAGCAACTCCAAACTCGTGTTGCTGTCATGGTGCGACCGAACGGTCCATTAATCATCTCCCTTCTTTCCCCTTTCAGTCAGCCCTTTCTGGGCCTCTTCTGAAGGCAAAATAAATGTTTTCATAATATTAGTCTGACCTCTAGTGGTCATGATCAAACAAACATGCAGTCTGAAAATCACTTTACAACAAATGGAGATTTGTATGAATGGCATTACATTAGCTATGTGATTAACCAAACATTTGATTGAACACTGCGGCAAATAGGTTTAATTTGAAGTAATAATTTGTGTGTGCCCAAAACTCAACAGTGCTCCCAATTGCACATTTTAACATTACAGTAAGGAGTAGTATGTTGGACTCTTATGCCAAAATCATGTAAGTTTAAATGTGCATGTAAGTAGAGATGTATCTAACTGCAACTTATACAGTAGTATCTCTGGTTCATGGATGTTGGTTGGTGTGCCAAAACAATGTTGTGTTCTGACAGAGTGGCTTTTGATTGGCCCTTGGTTCGGAGTGTGTGTGTGTGTGTGTGTGTGTGTGTGTGTTGTCAAAATGCCCCTTACTTAAGCACCATCTCTAAGCTGCAGTTACTCCTTTCTTGGTGTTTGCGGACTTATATGTATGGGCAGAATCAGAACAGAAAAGGAAGAGTCAGCTGTTGCAAACCTTCCAAATCTCTGAAGATCCCCTAGCTATGTACCAACGTGTGACTTTATTGGGATAATTTTTTTTATTTCAATACAGATATGTTATAATAAAAACAAGACAGCATCTGTCCTTAGGTCTACCTTACAGCATCGACCTCTGCCATGCTGACCAGCTGTGGTTGTGTAACCGTGCTACATCCTCCTCAACACACATTCAGAGTGATAGAGAAAGACATCTTAATATCTCTATGGCTCTGCACACATTGTGCCTTCTCCCACTGGGCTCCATGAGCTGACACTTTGACTCATGTCACAAGTTTTTTAATGTTTGTGTGTGTAAGTGTGTGCCTGTGTGTATGACTGCACTGCATGTTCACATAAACTGTACGAGTCTGTGCTTATGCATTCATGCTTTTGCGTATGCATGCATTTAGTTAATGCTCATTTTGTCAACCAGTGTGTGTAACATGTGTATCAAGCTTCCATGACTAACATGTTTATATGTCATCTGGCAGATGGATTCAGCATCTACAGACCTATACAGAGTGCTACTTTTCCTCTTGTTTGAAAACAAACACGTCTGTGTGACCCAGCCTGCCTCTTCAGACAGCCCCATCTCTGGAGACCCATGCTAGTCAATCTGTCAGTCACTCTTCCACAGCCCTGTAGGGGTGTGTGTCCACTGTCATGCACTAACAACAGCCTTTTATTCTGTCATTCAAGCTTTCTGTGGAGGCAGGAAACCACTCTGCGGTTCACAGTGATATTTCTGTTGGGAACGCAGTCAGTGATATAAAGCTTACAGTGTTGTTAAATATAAACCAGTAGTGTCCAGACATGAATGGAAATAATGTGATTGTCAGTAATATATCTAACTAGAAAAAGTTGATATAGTGAAACATGCAGAGTTTATCTTATTGCTGTGGGTACTGGTATTGGTGGCATCAGATCACCAAACCCTGAGCTACATTGGGGAATTTTTACTACTTTACTACTACTACTACTACTACTACTTTGCATTACAGTTCTGGAGACAAGCAACCAATTCTGCTTCAGTCAAAAAGATTTTCTAGCAGATTTTTGCTTCAGTTTCTCAAAGGTGAGAATCTGCTGCTTGTCCCTGTTTCAACATAAAACTAAAGATGTTTCATTTTTCGACTGTTGGTTGCACAAACAAGACATTGGATGATGTCATGTTGGGTTCCTGGCATTTTCGATTGTTTTTTGACGGAATTATTCAATGAATTGAAAAAAATAATCTGCAGATTATTCTGTTACGAAGATGATTGATTAATTACAGTAATTTGACACCCATCTGTGTGTCTTCATATTATATACACTTGTGAAATAGGCAAAAAATAGAGCTGCTCATAATCAATGAATGTGCTGATTTTTTTTCTTGATTACTGTATTTGTGTGCGTTGCGTTTATAGAACATCAGAAAACAATGAAATATGTCTGTCATAATGTCTTATGCAAAGTCATTGAATGCCTTGTTTTAATTGACCAGCACTCCATATAACAAAAAATATATAGTTTACAGTGATTTTAAGACAAGGAGAAGCACCAAATCCTCATATTGGAGAACCTGGAGTTCAAATGACCCTGCCCCCTCCCATCAGCTTAAGTGTGCAGTGCATAGATCATATGCTTAATATGATCTATGCACTGCATACTTAAAGGAACACGCCGACTTATTGGGACTTTAGCTTATTCACCGTATCCCCCAGAGTTAGATAAGTTCATACGTACCCTTCTCATCTCCGTGCGTGCTGTAACGCTGTCTGACAGATCCACCGGTAGCTTAGCCTAGCACAGAACATGTAGGTGAATGGTTCCACTAATCCTACTGCTCCAAATTGTGACAAAAGTGACAAAATAACGCCAACATGTTCCTATTTACATGTTGTGATTTGTAGAGTCACAGCGTGTACAAAAAACAACGTAACATGAGACACAGCCATATTCTAACCGTAAACAAACCGGGAACTATATTCTCAGACAGGCTTGCTGCAAAGTAAATCATTCTGCCCAAGTGCTATATTCTTCCGCCTGAGAATATAGTTCCCGGTTTGTTTACGGTTAGAAGATGGCTGTGTCTCATGTTACGTTGTTTTTTGTATACGCTGTGACTCTACAAATCACAACATGTAAATAGGAACATGTTAGCTGACCAGTTAGCTAGTGAGCCAGCAAGCTAACATTAGTGGCTAACGTTAGCAGGTTTTAGCTGCTACTATCACAGTATATTTCACATGCCAATGTCACCTTTTGGATTTTACCGGGCAGACGGGGTTTGTTGTAACGCTAGCTAGCTAGCTACTCAACGAGGCTAAGAGACGGGTGTGGGTGGGGATTGCAGGGGGACTCTCCGCGACGGCGATAATGTTCGATTGCTGTTGTCAGCAGCATGAGAACATCTCACAGCTGCCAGATCTCCCCCTTTACTTTTCTGTAATCTTAACTATTCGTTTTGTTGCTTAAACCACCTTTTGTCGGGTTAATTTAGCTAGCTAACTGTAAAGACAGCTAAACGCGAAGGGGGGAGAAATTCGGCAGGGAGGAGATTTACGGTACAAACACCGGTAACGCTAACGAAGACGTAGCTAGCTAACGGCTGGGGCTAACGGTAACTAGCTATTGCTACATGTCTCGGCTGTGTTGTCAGCTATCATCACGAATGAAGTCTCTTTGTGCCGGGGGAGTGAGGCAGGCAGAGCGGGGTGTGCTAGCTGGCTATCTATACAGCTAACGTTAACGTTACTAGTGAACTTATTCGTGGGTTAGCGCAGTGCTGCTTTTATCCATGGTCAAAACAATCATACTACTAATAACTTTATGAGCGTGATGAACAATGTTGTAACCCTATAATGTTATCCACCAAGCATTAGCTAGCATTAATGTTAGCTACTTGTCAACCAGCACATACATTGTAGTAACATTAAGCTGGATTAATATTGATATGTATCAATAAATAAGGTTTCTGCTGTATTACTGTGTTGCAAAGTGGCATGTAATTAATCACAAAATGATGCCTTTTGGCAGAAAAAGCAGTGTTACGAGTATTTTTTTCTGTGACATTGTATGATTTACAATTACTCTCGAATGTAGCATCTGGGTGCCCGTGTTTTGACGGAAGTTACGAGTAACTAGATGGTGAAAGGTTATGTGACGCCACTGACGGGCAACTAAATGAAACGTGACGTGTCTGAAAATAAAATAACAGATTTCACTGGGTTTGCCATTTGGTGGAAACATTTGGGATAGTGTAACTACACAACTCAAAAAAATATATAACATAGGTATGGTCGTTTTTAGACATTTTAATGCAGAAAAGTTACATATTGTACCTTTAAGCTGATTATTACAAACAAATAATGTGATTTAGTAATGAATATGTTTTTAAACAAAACATTAAAGAATAAGTAGTGACCACTAAAACTTTTAATTACAACTAAATCTGGGTTTACAGTGTACAGGGCAATCTGATCTCACAGAATTCCGTGAAATGAACACGGCCCCTTACTCAAAATCTGTGGCAGTTTCATGGAATCGCAAAAAAATTCCGTGATGGGCCCACGGAAGAATTCCGTGAAATGAACACTGATCGCCTAAAATTCCGTGATGGGCCCACGGAAGAATTCTGTGAAATGAACATGGCTCTTTTAAGTTAAGGAAAAGGTTGTGGGTGGGCTTACGTTTCCATGACACGCGGGACAACAACGGGACGGTTGGGTTTAGGAAAAGAAGAACGGGATGGTTGGGTTTAGGCAAACAAACGGTTGGGTTTAGGAAAAGAAGAACGGAACAGTTATGGTTGGGTTTAAAAAACCTGACACGCGAGACATGAGCCCCTGTCTCCTGGGTGAAAGTCCTGTGTTGTTTGACCCATCCACCACCCCAACCAACCTCCCTATGCGGATTTTCGAAAATCCGCGTAGGGAAGATGACGTAGCATTAGGAGCGACTACCATAGGGAGTACGCTATCGTAGTCGCTCCTAATGCTACGTCATCTTCTCATTGACTTTACATTGGCATTGTTTTCCATGGTGGCCACACGGAATTTTCACACATTCCGTGCCACCACCACGTAAAGCGGTGTTAACAGTTCATGATCATTTCACGGAATTCTGTGAGAACAGGCTGTACAGGCTGATACAGCATTGACGAGGCTTATGATGATTAAACTACACAGCTTTGCAGGCTGGCCTTATGGTTTTCTCTCTCTCTTTGTCTCTTTCTCTAAAAATCAAATTTTGCTACTCAAGTTGCCACTTGACATGCCCAACCCACGCACAAGCTCCTCTGCATGTTTCCATCTGTCTGCCCCAGCGTGGGAGAAAAACACGTATGTAAAAAGGCTGACTCATCCAGATAACCTCTGAGTTTTCTACCACCCTGCTGTGGAAGACGTAGGAGGTCCATGCAAATTGGGGTGTGAGACCCAGATGGTGTTCACAGCCTCCAAGAGGGAATCCCTCGCTTTTGACAGAGGTTATTAACGATCCTTATGTGACTGTTTAGCTCATCAAGTAAAGTATTTTTCCACTTTCAATCGCAGATAAGTTTAAGTCTCTCAAAGGCAGTCTAAAGTTAAAAAAAAAAACTAATTGTAATGAAAATGAGAAATAGTTGCATAATGAATAATGAACGTATCAACACTGACTGCCAGCAAATGGGTGACACTGATGTTTGTGCAAGTTTGTGTAAGGGTCAGTGATCACAAAGTCTGATGAAACAGTCCTGGTGTTAAACGATAGCCTGGTCCTACCAGACTCTGGTACATTTCATTTGTACAGAGAGTCTGGCCACTCTCCATTGACAAGTGTTAACTTCCTTGAAGGCGGGTACTCTGTTGAAGTTTAAAACTATTGGATCTACCCAAAGCCACTCTGGATCTGCCATAACCAATTGCTAATGTTTGGTCGTGACGTATGTCATGCGCATGTGCAGCAAGAGGGGAGACTGACAAGGCTTATATTTAGCATTAGCATTGCTAGCGTTAGCCTTAGCCAACTCTTTTACCACTAACGAAGCGAGCTGGAAAATCAAACTTTTCCCGAACCCCGTGGGGAGGAGGGCCACAACATCATGGCCACCAACAAAACTCAGCAAAGATTGTTCTTGCTCGGGCTTTAGCTTCTGGCAGCGGACTGAACGGCTTCGCTTGCATCTTTCTCCGCCGCCATTATGGAACTAGCGCACAACCTCAACATCATGAACGTACTGAAGGAAAATGAAAATTGAGCCAAAGTACGTAGAAGGGCGGAGCCAGGCTAGTTAAACGAGGCAATCCATTCAGTTTTTAGGCTGCTGCTTTACCCTTATAGGCTACGAAATACATGTACAGCTCACATGGAAAGGATTTGTTGTAGGTGGGTCAAGGAACAGAGAACGGCTGCGATGGCTGACTGTTTATAAAAGAGGAAGAAGAAAATAGGAGAGGAGAAGGAGAGGAGGTAGAATGCTTCAAATCTGCTGGTTCCACTGATTTACTAGATGTATTGTGTGTCTATGACTGCTGACACTGCACTAAGTTAAGCAGGCTCTAGTTAATAGATGAGATGTACAGTAAGTACGAGTGATACAAAGACTTTCTTTGATCATGAAGCCCAATAACAATTACAGTTATCTGGTTTATCAGTTTATCGCATACATGAACTACACTGCAGACTGGAGTCTTTGAACGTGTCCAACGCAGGTAGAATGTGCATCAGCAGGTCCGCGTTATATTGCTCTGAGATAGTGGCTGCCCCTGCACTTTGTTTTGTTACGCCTTATACCAGCGGAAACACTAGGGGTGTTAGCAACTTCATCATAGAAGATTGTGATGTTTATTGCAACTTCAGTAATATCTGCTGCCTTTGTTCGACACAGCTGCGCTCACTCAGTGGAGCAGCTTTGCTTTGACCGAGGTACAGCAACCTTTAGTGGTGTTGATTGGCTATTACTGTACTCTTAGTTTGGATCAACGGAAGTACATTTTCAGGATAATTGTCTGATTTCCTAATCTTCTGCTCTTTGTGTTGCCGTTCTCAAACTCTGTTCACTTCAGGAAACAACAACAAACTTTCAGCTAACAAGCTACACGGTGAAAATGGCAAGTCTTGAAGAAAATTTGGATTGTGCAGCAAGGCAGGCCTGCTTGGTCTTTTCCGGGAATGATTGTAAAGATTTACAAGGAATATGTTTATGGCATTTACCATCTAACTGGGACGTTTTGGGACAGATTGGTGGGGATTACTATGGACAAAATACACACAGCTACAGATACAACGGTAAGAAAGTTACGTTTAACCATGTATCCAGTTAATTATAATAGCGTGTTACTGTATTGTGTGAACATTTAACTTCCTTTAATATTGTATGTGGCAGTTTCTTTTATCGGGGTACAAATGTTCCACCAAAACAAGTTCCTTCCCGAGACTATTTTGCAGAGCCACCTTCGCTGCGTAAGGAGCTTAGCCCTGCCCAAGATGATTGTGACTGGTTTAAAAAAATGCAAACAAACCCATTTTTTTTTTTTTCCTATCCCAGAATGTATAGCCAGACCTTCCTCCACCGTGCTGCGGAGGAGGGTCTGGCTAGTCCACACAGCATTCCAGGATGGGAGAAAAATGTGCTGTGGTTCATTGGCATTTCTTTAAACCAATCACAATCGTGAACTTGTTTTGGTGGAACGTGTACTTTCAAAAGTTGTTTTAGTCGTGCAACAGAAAACTCAGATTGGACAGATAGTCTAGCTAGCTGTCTGGATTTACCCTGCAGAGATCTGCGGAGCAGTTAATCATAGTCTTCATAAATCAACCAGAGTTTATATTTCCAACACAGAAAGCGGAAGGAAACTGACATCGGCCGAAAAGACATGCATCTGGCGAAATTTCCGCAATCCCGGCTATGGGTGGGACATTAAGTGAGACAGAGTGGTGACTGCAGACAGAAAAAGGCTGCATACACTTAAGCTTATTTTCACCCAACATTATGACCGAAGACATTTAAATAAGTCGGATTTCAACAGATTTTCCCATTCAAAAACTGTAATTACCAGATAATGGAAACAATGTACTCAACTCTATAGCTCTTTCACCATAAATACTCGTGTTTGTTCATCTCACGCCACTATTTGGGAAAACACGTAAGAGAAAAGACTTCACTCTGGCTTGAGACAGAAAGACAAATCCTGTAGGCTAGTAACCGCGTTAAGCTTTACAGTATTTTAAGAGCTGCCGTCTGAAATTCCATAACACCTATGCCCCCTACCCAGAAATCCCTGCTCCATCTCAGCCCACACTGAACCATAATTACCTAGGGCTTACTGTTACATAATGCTGGTGCAATCCTTCAAATGCACAACACTGGACTCCTACTGAATTGTAGTGCATGATTATGCAGTTTAGCGTTTAGGTTGTGTGTACATGCATGTAGGATGTGTTGGCTGAGTTTGTAGGAAAGAAAGGAAGGAAGAAAGAAAAAAAAGGAGTTTGTCAAAGAAAGGAGAGTCTGGTGTTATGCAACCTGAGCCTGCTGTGCATTATTCCCGGTATAAAGTAGCTGTAGTGTCAGTGATTTGAGGCAAAGAGCTTTACCGGGTCTGCTTGCCTCAGCTAAGTCTCATACTGACAAAAACAAGGGTGCAGTGACACCATGCATTTTGTGCATTTGTTGTGTGTCAAGAGAAACACACAGTGAATAGAAGGAATTTCATTGGCTTTAGAACGGCAAGAAAACCTTTCTTTTTTTCTTGTTTCTTTATCCTCTTTGTAGTCCACATTTCCTCAACCATCCTAATTCTATCTCCTTTAGACATTTTCCCTCTCATATTGCTGTTGATCAGATCATCAGTACTTATTTATGTCTAGGAATCTAACACAAGATGTAGCAGTGGGTGGTCCAGGGCCAGAGGTGACAGTTGAGCTGAAGCACATGATTTTTTTCATCCTTCTGATTATTCTTCCATGGTCTGATCCTTTAGCAACTTCCACTGCTCTGCTCCCAATAATTCACACTGCTCATCTTTATATTCCCATCAAAATGTGCCAAATTACACATCTGTCTCTGTCGTGTTGTTTTCTTTTGCCCCAGCATGCATGTTTCTCTCTTCTTTCTGGCTACCGTATCAGCATATTTTCTATGATGAAAACATTCAACTCTAAATACATGCATCATTAGCCGCTGTGTCATTCTAATGGTGCAATCATACTGTACATCAAGAGTCCTGGGAACTGCAAAGCAGGGAACAAATGTTCCCATTGAACCAAAGAGTCACATGGTACAAGCTTTCAGTCCCCCTGTGGCAAATGGAAAGAAATCCCATGATCATATTTCTGTTTTTAGTGAACAGAGAGAGAGAGTGTTTGTGTTTGTGTGTGAGAGAGAGAGCTAGTAAGGCAGTTGCACTGCATGGCCAGTCACATTTGACAGCCCATCTATCTCAAACTCCACGCCTCCTCTAATGCAGCTTCTTATTCCCCCGGGGGCCGATGATGGTGTCACCCGGCTCTCAGCAGTATACAGCCACATCATTTTTTGGTATTGCTATTATTTACCGAGCCAATCGCTCTCCTATGCTGGCCTCATGGCCACAGCAATCCATCAAGCATAAATCATTTATGAGTGAGATCACTGCACCACAACAGCCACCTCCCCCGCCATGCTTCCCCACTCCCCTCACCACCCACGCACACAACACATCCATAAACACACAGCCGTGTAGTAGAAAGTGAATCCAGACAGCTCATTTATGATACCACCTATTTCTGCTACACCCACCGTCATCATACTACGTCATACTGCAGGAAGCTCTACCTACAAATACTTTACATAAACACATCATTTAAATCAATACTACATCATTACTTTACTATCATCTTCAGCTTCCTATGATCCCAGTGCTGTGATTGTATCTTGAACCTTGTCTGACCACCTGCTCCGTAAGTGTCTGATCAGATTGTGTATTCCCAGGCCATTCCCAGGCCAATTCCCAAAGCCATTAAGGCACTTCACTCAGGGCTAAATGCAAAAATGACCTCCAACAATGCCCACTTTTCCCGATTTAGGTCAGTCATGACAGGGCTTTCAATAGCTCATAGCGCTCTGTCTTTAGTCTGTAAACATTAAGAAACACTCACATGCAAATATATGAAAATATCGCTTATTCTATTGACACTTAAACACAAAGAAACACCTCTTGTGAGGTAATGTGTTCAATTAGAAAGCAAGACAATGTTTCTCTGGCAAGCAGGTAACAGTTAGCCTGTCTTCCCTGTCGTCCCTTCTATATAAAGGCCATCTTCCTGTAGCTTAGTCAGACTCTAAGAAGTAGTTGTTATCCCTTCACTGTGATTAAACCTCATCTGCATCAACAGTGTTGCACCAGCATTAAGGCTGTCAAGCTAATTTAGTTAAAAAGAGAAGGCCTATGGCTATACCTATTACTTTGGGAAATTAGTTTTTAACAGTAGCTGCTAATAAGGCTTGGTTCAAGGCTGGACCGAGAAGTAAAAGGATAAACTGAACATGTGTAATTGAGTGTTTTTTCTGTGAGTAATAATATAATGAATCCTTGGAGGACAGTTTTCAATAACATAACCCAGAAGAAATTATGTAACAGCCATGCAGTTCCTATATACACACTGTGTGTAACATAAGGTGCAGCTAATATTGATCTGTTATCCTATCAAAGAGCTAACTAATACTGAATTAAACATCTCTCACAAACTATTTTGTTGTGAATGATGAGTCGTGATTCATGTAGAGCTGAACCAGTAGTAGGGAATTAATACCCTTTGTACAATTTAATAACACTTTCCCTTGCCCCCCATATGCAAAAGCATCCGAAGGGGCTGTACTGTGTAAAGGAATGTAGTAAATACCTGCCCAGAGTGAAAAAAAAGAGCACATTTAGTGTTAAATGCAACAACAATGCATAGTAAATCCCTATACAAGACATTAAGTTACAATAAACTGTACAATATTGCAAGTCTGTTTTGTACCACTTTCTCTTCAGCTACATTTCTGTTAACTCATACACTGTTGGTTACTCACATGCCAGACGTTTGTTGTGGTTGGTTGACCCAGTAGACGACATGATCCAGTGGATGTGGGACTGGTTGAAGAGAGTGTTTTGCCTTTGAGTGTGTGTGTATTTTTCTTGTCCCCTCCTGTCAAGGCTCCAGGACAGGATGCTGGTGTGTGTAGTGGCTGGTCATCTAGTCATTGCATCTCTTGACTTTGGCACCAGGACTATCAAAGACTATCTACTCTGCTATGCCTTTTTGCTGTATTTGCTGTCTCCCTCCTCCCCTTTCTGATCGCCTTCGCTGTTTTTTCTAGGTTTTCCCTCTCACTGCTTCACACTCTCATCTTGGCTGCCTCTCTACTCACACACACACACACACACAAACGCTGTCTTGCTCTCTCTGTCAGACAGGCTCGGTAGGGTTGTAAAGAGCTGTGCTGCTTAGGAACGGGGGAGAGTGATAGTGGGCTACGGTATTGTGGCCTGTACCAACTGGTGACAACAAAGGGGTCAACAGGATCAGAAAGTGCATAGGCTTTTTACATATTATTTAGGACTATACCAGGATTAAATCCCTCATGAGTCAACCATCACTGCTTTGCTTTATATTTTTATGTATTTATTTGTTCACTTTGTTGGAAGATAAGAAGTAAAATGTGATAAGAGAAGAGGTACTGCATATTAATACATCTCTCAGCATAACTACAAAGAAGATCAGAAATGTACATGACTGACTCTCACATGCTATATGTAATAAAATCTATGTATTGTTGTGTTACATCATCTCATGTCATATTAAAGTAATGAATTGCTTGTCTGTGTTTGTGTATGCATTTATTCTATTATTTCTAACTTTTCTCTTCACTGGACCATTTTCTTATTAGGTATACTGTAGTCTCGCATTGCCAGACCTTACTCCACAGTGCTGCGGAGGAGTGTCTGGCTAGTCCACACAGCATTCCGGGATGGAAGAAAAACATGCACTGGTTTATTGGCATTTATTTAAAGCAATCACAATCGTCATGGGCGGCGCTAGGCGCCGGACAGAGCCACGTTGCCTCTGCAAAATAGCCTCAGGAAGGAACTTGTTTTGGTGGAACGTGTATGTCGGATTCCTCTATTAATCCCAGTAGGATTTATCCTGAATGCCTTTGCCAAATTTAATGTCAATCCATCCAATAGTTTTAAAGACATTTCAGTCTGGACCAAAGTGGTGGACGGACTGAACAACATTGCCAACCGTAGAAACACACCGCTAGCTAAAAACACTAGATCCTACACTTCCCATAATTCACCTCTTTCAGAGCCACAAAAGACATTATACATCTCTTTTCGCAGGCTGAGTAGTCTCCATGACGAGTAAACTGATTGATGTGTAAAATCATGACAGGTTGAGATCCCAGGTTGTGGAAAATCCACTTGCTGGTGTAAATTCTCATTTGTCTTTTTTTATCTAGCAATTTAATTAATTTGGAGGACCTGTCTAATGGAAAGTCTAAGCACTTACCTTCTGGAAAAAAGCAGCAGAGCATCCACATAACTTGTTAACATTTACATCTGCAGACTTGACAGCTAATTAAAAGGTGAGAAACCCATTGCCCTTAATGACTTGATAACATTTACAGTAGGCATCATGGCTTATTAGAAAGTACATCATTAGTTATGTATTAATAGCAGCAAAAGGTCTCTCTGTCCCTGGAATTTCCACCCATGATCCTCTGTACCATTAAGTAAGTTTGCAGACATTTGTGGTTTCATATAAAAAATATTGAAAACTTCCATCAAAACCAATTGTTCTTGTTGCTTTTGAGGTTTCTTAATGCAAGTGTGAAGAACAGCATACATAAGGATGGACTAACATGTAATTAAGCACAGACAGAGGCAGGCACACACACACACACACACACACACACACACACACACACACACATAAACACACCATTATGCACATATTCCTACAAATACACACACTGCTGCAAACACACACTGTAACTGTCACACATGGGGGGTTAATAGGCACTTAGCAGCATGGAGTCTTGCAGGTCCTGACTCCCCTTTCCCATAATAAGAGGCTTCTAACAGCCAGTTACATCACACTTCAGCTGGTAAAGGCTGCTCCAGTCTAACCGCTAATGTCATGGAAATCTCATTGCAGCCTACGTAAGGAGATCAAGATATATAAAGTGAAATGATTCATGGCCTGTTCTGCTTCCATTCTGTGCTCATCTATAAACTCATATATGACTATTGGCATGTGAGAAAGGTTCTCCCTGTCGCTGCATAAGCCAACACCACTGTCGGGTACAAAGATTCCTCATCTTAACCTCATTGGTGAGTCAATATTGGCATCTGCTGGTGAAGTTTGTGTATTACACTTAAGCTCACACTAAAGGAGCACCTGCTGTGTCGGTAACCATACAAGCACAAGGATTCCCTCAACAAACACTTTTTTGCCTTTTCCTTAAGTGAAATGCCATAAATAAGAATCATTAATACGTGGTGTCCATATTAGGAAGCTCAAGTATTTTTCAGATGTGTTGTTATTTTGACTTTTGATTAACAGATCAAGTGTGTGATTTTGATTAGATGTATCTTTGGGAAATGAAACACAATTATAATCACATTTTAATTGTGTATTTCAGGTTTCAGATACGCCCAGGTTTAATTCATTCAGGTAAACAAAAGGGGATTTCCAGTGACTGTTTCACAGTGTTATTGTTCAGTTGTGCATGAGTGTGTGTGCATGTGTGTGTTGCTCTTTCAGCTCTATCAGTGCTGGCTTCCTCTTTGAAACTGTGTTGTCTCAATTTTCTGCAGCATAGTCTCTGATGTGGCTTGTGAGTCATACTGTGGTAAATATACACATTTGCGCATGCATACACACATTAGGACCAACTCACAGACACATGTATTCACATCTACACAAACACACTAGTCATGGTCACTATAGTAAGTATTCCCTTTGCCTTCATGTTACTATGGTTAAGCAATACACAGTAAGCCTGCTGACATAAGCTGCTGGATTTTGTCTGGTAAACAACACACAGCTAAGCCTCACTGACAAAAAAAAGTTCACATCTTTAATTCACATCTTCACAGCCGCACCAGACAGAGAAGTCAAAGCAGTCAAACTTTATTAAAAATATCACATTGTGCTGTATGGGGATATTCTGGGGGTCACCATGGCAACAGACATTCAAGTGCCAAATGCATGAATGTGCACACCTGCCTGCCAGAGTTCCAACTTGTGCCTCTAAGCCTCCAGTATATGGAGTATATAGGTGCTGTTTGCTAAGTGTGGCAGGACGGAGAGGCGACAGTGGCAATGCCTTTGTTCTCAGAGAATGGAGCACACAGCTCTGTCAAGGTGTTAATTAGCAATTGTGAGACAAGAAAGTTGTGAGGATGCTTGCTTCAGCTGTGAGATGCATAACCTTTTGCGTGAAACAGAGCTTTGCCTTGCCAAACTTTGTATTGAATGCAACATCATCGAGTGACAGCTTCTTTAAAAGCAGCAATGCTTTATGTCACAACCACCACATTCAATTCTCTCTGTTACAGTATATGTACCTGTTATGTCATTCAAACTTTCTGACAGCTGCTCTCTGCTCTGTCTGGATATGTATGTTGTAGTTCACTCAATACGCTCTGAAATTTGAAATAGTCACAGGTCTTTAATTGTGTTATACGTCTCTGCGGACGAGCTGTGAAAAAGTGCACTTTTGGGTTAACATGATGTTTTGTAATGTTAGTTTTGCAAGTATGTGCAGTGTTTTTCAGTGTCTAAATGAGAACTAGTGACTCATGTGGAGAAAACAGGCTGCTTAAACTGGGGGACTCACAGTATCGGTTTGACTCGTTGTCATGTTGAGCTTTGAAACGCTGTGCCATTGATATACAGCAGTGAACTAAGTATTTTCTTGTGGATATTAGTCATTGTCAGATAAAGAAAAAGCAAACCACACATTAAAATGGTTTAGGTGACCTGTAAATATAAAGGTCAACTATATTTTTTTTCGTCTGTGAAAATGTCAGATCATGTGGGTGTGATATTATGTATTTTGTGAGTCTACACAACAAAAACCACAGCATATTTCATTGTAAAAAGGCATTGTGTTATACTTATGTAACAGTGATTAAATCTTTGAATGCTACCATGAAGCAATTTCCTTGAAAATATTTGAATCTATTTATCAACTAATGAGAACTTGTAGGAGGATTTTTGGTTGGTAGTGGTACTGTAATACAAATTTGAAAAGGGTGTCAATGTGTCACACACTTTGCAAATGGCTCTATTATTTCTGTCTCCCCGGGGTTTGTGTAATAGTTCATGTTTGAAAATAAAATACAATTTGAATGTGTGTGTGTGTGTGTGTGTGTGTGTGTGTGTGTGTGTGTGTGTGTGTGTGCGTGTGCGTGCGTGCGTGCGTGCGTGCGTGCGTGTGTGTGTGTATGTGTGCCTGCCTGAATATATGCATGAGTATGTGAGTCACGCACCACTATCCAGCCCCCTGGGCTTCGAGTTCTGATGCCCATCTTTCAGCTCCTCTACTGCACACTGAACCCAGTGAACCTTCTGCTGTTTACACTCTCCCCCTCCTCCTGCTCGCTCTGTCTCTATTTATCTCACTCACACACTCTCATGCTCATCTATTCTCCCTTCGTCTCTCTCTTACTTTCTCCCTCCAGCTCCCTACAGTACATCTCTCTTTCTCACGCACTCACGCTCTCTTGTGTTCTTAGTCTTTTCTCTCGCAACCCTTCCTCTGCCTCTCTTTATAACTGCTTCTGTGTATCTACCTCTGCAGATCAAGACATATTCAGACTCAGACAGTCAAGGTTCAGACAGACAATCAGGGTCTCTTTGTCTTAGGTTTGTCTCTTTCACTGTGTAGATGTGTGGCCATAGAAAGAGACAGACAGAAGAGCGGAGGTAACGGCGGGAGGAGTAGAATGAAAGATGCAAATGGAAATAAAAGGATGTTGTGCTTTTCAGACATTGAAGCATTTCACTTGAGATGAAGCTGAAGGTGGAATCACCATAGATTTCATCCTCATTCCCAACCTCCACCTTCTCCTCACTGCCGTCTTCCTCCTCCACATCATCAGCATCATCAGGTTGCAAAAAGTCGAACAGCTGCTGTGTCGTCAGCCTTCTGCTGCCCACACCGAGCCCCTTCTGTCAGTTTCAACATTCTCCAACAGCATACTGCTAACAATGTGGCTCTTTTATCTGTTTGCGTGCATGTCTGTGTCAGCAAATCTCCTTTTTTTCATGAATGAGGACATGTGTTTAGGCATGTGCCTGGGATATGAAGGGAGAAAGGTAGGAGCAGCAGGGGGGGCATGCCACTCATGTCAGCTCTTTCAGGAAGTATAAAGCACCATTTTGAGTCTCTGGTTGATGTAACTTTACCCCCCCACCCAAAAAAACCCAGTATGTCATCTTTGGCCCCAGAGTTCTGAATTGCTTTGCTTGCACTTCTCTAGCTCATTGTGGAACTGAAACGCGCCATTAATAATCCTGGTTAAGTGTGAGTTGGGTGTGAGTGAGTGAGAAAGTGTGCGTGTTGGACACAGGTTGAAAGTCCATTGAGCTGTGTAGAGTAGGTAAGCGGAATGTGCATCACATGACATGCACCTCAAAAGAGCACATCTCACTGCGGCAGAGAACAGTTTGTCTCTGTGCGTGTGGGTTTGCATGTGTATTTGAAAGTGTGTGAATGTGTGCCTGGTACAGTATGTAGCATGTGCACCCATGTGTGTGTGTGTGTGTGTGTGTGTGTGTGTGTGAAGATGCTTACAGAGTGTGAGATTGCTATAATGGGAATTATGCACTCACCCCACGTCCCTGGTTCTTATTTCCATGCAACAACCCATCCACCTCACATGCTTCCACATGTATTAAAACAACATGCTTTTCACTTTAGCACATGCCTGTTACTCGGTCATAAATTATGCTTGTTTCTTGGTCTTAAATAATGGTAATCAACGGAATTGATTCCACTTTTTTTTCACGCTGTCATGCCTTTTCTCCCTGCGACAGAGCAGCCTTATTTGGCAGCGTTTCTTTACTCGGTGGCACACGTTGGGAACCCCAGGCCTGGTCACGGATAGCACAGATACACTGTAAACGGCTAATAGGGTATCAAACCAGTGGAGAAGAAAAAGCCCCTCCACTCTGTGTCTCATTCATTATTCACAGCCAGCAAATGAAGTTGGTACAGTGGGAGCAATCAATTATAGATGAGAGAAGGTAGGAGGAGATAGAGAGAGCGAGATGAAGGGGATAGAGCGAGGCCTACCTTGCATGCAGCTGAGCTTTAGCATGTCAATGAACAGTGGCATGCACAGAACTACTCAGGAAATGGACTCTTGAGGCCCAGAATTCTGTGTGCATGCACCTTTCACACCACACCAATAGCATTCATTTGATAATGACTCAGTATGCTAACTTTGTAGTCCCTTGCTCACTTGTGTGTGCACTTGTGCTTCTCTATGGTTCGCTGCGCTGACAGTCATAGCGAAACTGCATTGGGTCTTTTCACAAAATGTCGAGCAACAGTCATAGCGTCCCCTCAGTATGTTGCAGCTTGTTCCGAAACCAGGAAATAAAATTGGTCCAGATGCAGCATTGTAGAATTAACCCAGTCTTCACATCTCTTCTGTGATTGAGTTACATTGGCCTGTTGTCTGCCCTAATCAATCTTAGTAACTAAGGTATATGTTACACACACTAGACCACAAACAGGTTTTCTCAGGAAATTTGGTAATGATTCCAGCAATTAAGAATACCATTAACTGTTGAAACAAAAATGGCTATTTTCATTGCCATCCTTGTGGTTGATTGGGCCTTCTTTAGCCATTTTTATTTGTTGTTACTTGTTCCTTTCAATACTATATTATTTCTCATTCAGTGATTGTATTACCTTGTTGAAACTAAGAGTAAAGCATCAGCTTTGATCACATGTTTAAATTTTGGGACTTTCCTAGACAATGAAGCGACCCATAACCTCAAGTTGATGTTCATCTTCTTCTGTGCCATTGAGCCATAGAGGCAGTTTCACAACTCCAACCTGTGGCACTTATACATCCATTTGCATTAGTTGTGGGGCTGTCCCTTGCATGCACACACATTAGAGGTAGTAGAGAGGTCACTTTTGTCTGTGCTTTCTCTGCAGCTGTCCATGGGTTTATGTGAAGCAGTTTTATTATGAGCCCCCATTATTGTGCCTGGAAAGATTAACTATGAAGATGCAAAGTGTCGGTTGGAAAATCTGTATCAATCTCTGTGTCACCACACTTTTCATTAAATGTCAGATATTGGCTTATGGAAACTGCTCTATTTGTGCCGTCTGTATTTGGTGTGTGTGTGTGTGTGTGTGTGTGTGTGTGTGTGTGTGTGTGTGTGTGTGTGTGTGTGTGTGTGGGCAGAGAGGCTGTTTGATGTGAGTCAGATCCAAACCCAGGCTGGTTTCTCTCACATGTGTGTGGGACGCATCCAGATGGCTCCACAGGACTGCACAAATGTCACTCTGATAATGAGACAACAAGGCCTGTTGAAATACAGGTAGCAGGGCTGTGGTGCATGCTTTTACAGACACACACACACACACACACACACACACACACACACACACACACACACAGATGGAAAGATGGGGAGAAAGAAAGAAAAAGAAAGGCAGGCTGCCCTGAATGCAAGAACAAAAACAAATATCACATATGACAAACCCAATGAAATGAATATATATGAAGATGAATATAAAGAAAATATGGTCTGATCACATGTTCAACATGTTCATGTCATGTGCCATGTTCCTAAAGATTAAATGATCCACAGAGAAATGTCTGTATCGCCGAGGCTGATTATCGACCTCAGTAGGGTGATCTGCAAGAAATGATGAATGCAATAATATTCGTCCACTGACCTGTGCTAAATGACAACTTCACCTCCGTCCCTCTCCAGTCCACAGGGGTCATCACAGGTCGCTGCTCAGTTGCCATGGGAACAGGAGACATAAAGGAAAATTCTCCTGAGCACTAAACTGTGACACCTTACGCCGTCTCCGACAGACTCGGTTGAGTTGCACATCATGTGTGAAAGCAGGAGTGAGAAGTTGTTGTTTATTTAATTTTCTTACGAGTCACAAGAGTGTCAACCCCGCTCTTTTTTTTGCACTCTCTCTTTCTCTTTCTCTCTCCTGCACAAAAAAAACCATTTTCACACATAAGCCTTGTGGACATTTGCTCACACATATTTTCTTTGTCTGCATCACTCCACTCAGTAGTTCTCTCACACAATATATTCCTGTTATTTTGAACAGCAAAGCACAGGTGCAACCCTGTCTGTGTGTGTGTAAGTGAGATAGTATCTGTTATCCCATCTCTCTGACTGCTGTGACCTAATGTAACTATTGCACCTACATTGTCAACCCTCCAACAGCTCTGTCAGCCTCATGAGGTTACTGCACCTGTTTGTCTAACACGCACACAAACACACTTTATATATATCAGCCTACAGTTGCAAATACTAATCCACTGACACCATTATGATTCAAAGCTCATGGTATGTGTGTGTTCAGTGTGTGTGTGTGTGTGTGTGTGTGTGTGGGGGTGGGTAGGTGGTTGGGGTTGCTGCTGTTTCAAACATTGTCCACTGCTGGCAGCAAATTTCCTCTGAGGTGATCTGTTATAGTGACAGGGCAGCAAGTATTTTTAGCCAGTGAGAAAGGACAAATAATGAAGCAGGAAAGACAGAGGGAGACAACAAGGGGACGAGTAAGGGAGAGAGGGGGAGGGAGGGACAGAGAGAGAGAGAGAGAGAGAGCGAGAGAGAGAATGAGAGGAGTGAAATCTGAGGGCAAACCAAAACCACCTGGATGTTGCTGACTTGCTGCTCTTCTGTTTAGAGCACAGTCTATATACATCATATTACACACTCACATACCCGCACCTCATGGTCATGCACACACACGCACACACACGCACACACACTTAAACACATGCATAAATACAGATGATGTTGACAGTTCAGCTGCTGCCAATAAAAAACTTTATTTATTAAAACTTGGGTCATTTCTATTGGCTGTAAGAACATTTTACTCACCAGTAATTGCTGAAATCTGGGAACATGGTAGCATGCAGCAAAGTCAGATGCCGCAAGAAACACGAGTGGTCAGACGATTAGTTAAACAAGAAGGACAACGGAAAGTAAACGAATACAAAATAATCACACATTACACAGAAAATAAGGTGTCCAAGTATGCTAGGTCAAAGTTGGCCTGTAAACTGTGACACATTAAAACTCATTAGTTGATTAATCGATAAAACTCATAAGTTGATTAATCGATTATTCGCCACAAAAATATTCATTCTTTTTTGAAACTCGATTAATTGCCGTAGTAATTTTTCAAGCAAAAGTAGTAAAAATATGCTACACAGTCTCTGGTTTGGGGTTTTCCAGTGTGAGGACTTGCTGCTTTTCTTTGTCATATATGATAGTAAACTGAATATCTTTGAGTTTTGGACTGTTGGTCAGACAAAACTAAACATTTGAAGATGTAACTTTGGGCTTTTGGAAATTGTATTAAATTGTATTGTATAATATTTTTCACAATTAATTTTACATTTAATGCAGTGAATGAGAAAAAAAATGATTTATCGATATTGAAAATAATCGTTACCTGCATCCCTATTTACAACGGACAGTTGTTGGCATCCATTTCACCAATAACCTTTTTTTTTTTCAAAAAAGTTGATAAAATAATATTACATCTGGGGTTTGTTTGTCTGATCATCTGACTTCTCTTGTTTCTTGCCATGTCTGACTTCTGTGAACAAGTGTCACTTGCATTTACTCACAAGAACAAATGAGGAGTGAAATAATACAACTAAAAGTAGAGAAAGAGATAGACTTCTTCTTTTTACTTCTCCTTTTTCTCAATGGAATTCTTAGAGTAAGACTTTGGTTTTGGCTTCCATTGTCGCTGCAGCATGCAGCTTTGGCCTTAACCTCAAAGTGGCGGGTAAAACAACATAAAGTGCTCAGAGTGCTGGACGGGACATTTTGGTTTGCACACGCAAGTTGTGAGGCCTCTGTGTAGCACAATGTCCTCTTTCTCTTTCTCTCTCTCGCTCTCTATCTCTCTCTCTCTCTCTCTCTCTCTCTCTCTCTCTCTCTCTCTCTCTCTCTTTCTCTCTCTATCTCTCTCTCTCTCTCTCTCTCTCTCACACACACACACACACACACACACACACACACACACGCACACACACACACACACACACACACACACACACACACACACACACACACACACGCACACACACACGCACACACACACACACACACACACACACACACTTCCTCTCTCTCTCACTGGTTGTTCCCTGAGTCAGCACTCTGCCTCAGCTCCAGTTTCTCTACCCCGGCCTGCCTCTGCCTGCCTGCCTGCCTGCAGGACACTATTAGGACATCGCTGTGTGTGTGAGAGTGAGTGTGTGTGCGTGCCTTTGTGGGAGAGAGCTACTGTTGCATTTACGCGGTCAGGTCCTTTCACCATCTTATGCAATACGATATTTTTCACTTTGCGAGTAACCCTGGATATTTCTGTCTGCTCCACCAAATCAGCTATTGTACCAGTGCACCATAAAAGATGCACGTCTCCTCTCGCTTTCCTCTTGCTCTTCCAAAACACTCCCAATGGGCTTTCATGTTGTAGTGAGTGTGTGTGTGTGTGTGTGTGTGTGTGTGTGTGTGTGTGTGTGTGTGTGTGTGTGTGTGTGTGTGTGTGTGTGTGTGTGTGTGTGCTGGATACTACTAGTTCTCCTAACATGGCCCAAAAATAGCAAACTGAAGAGGTGTGAAGTAAAAAAGGAAAGGACACTTTAGTAAAGGAGTAACTGACACGGGGTGAGTCACTTTCACACACACACACACACACACACACACACACACACACAGACAAACGTGGTGTGCTCATCCAAACTCATGCACATACAAGCATGCATATACAGTACATACAGAAACACATACTACACACACACACACACACACACACACAATTGTGAAATTGAGTGTGTGTAGGCAGGAATCACGGGTTTGTGTCTTGCTGCCATGTGTTTGGCTCTCTTTCTCAGTTTGTGTGGTTTCATTTGTCCTCACAAATTACAGTCAAAGAGTCCCCCTCTTTGGCTTGAGGTACTTCTACAGAGTCACTGTGCCTTCATAAGCTCAATAGTTTAGAGTCCTCCATCAGCCTTTAGAGTTTTGTGAGCTCTGTGGGCCAGTGTAGATTCTAAAACTGTAATGTGGGGAGGTGCTGAATATCTCCAAGTACCCGATTTAAGGGTCAACAACGGGGTCAGGTTTCACTCAGAGAGACCCTGACACCTCTTCTGTTCATCATTAGCGTATAAAGTTGTGTTTGACTGTGTGATGGCCCCTGACTGATCAGTCTATTGGCATTTGTGCTCTACATTCTTGAAAGTCCCTGATGGTCACTTTCACACACACCATGTGACCCGACATCACACTATCCACACATTTACTCATTGGCTGTACATCAATGATACTATAATTGTTAAGTGATAAATAATTGTTTTTGTTGATTTACTCAAAATATATTGCAGCCCTGTCTCCTAAAAATGGCATTCCCATACAACTAAACTGCATTCTCAATTAAGTTTTGAGGGAAACATATTTTGTCCCTGATTAAATTAGTTTTTGATGTCTCACAAATACATTTGTAATCAAAGTCTGCATAGGGAGGAGGTCAAGGTGGATGTTTGTGTCAAAGTAGCCTAACACAGGACTTTCCATTACCAAGGAGACCATTGTTGACTTATTTTAACTTACATACGTAACTGAGGGAGGGGGGGGGAGTCCTGTGTCTTTGTTGTGTATTGGTAAAGTGATTTGTAATTAGTGCCTAACTGAATCAGCAGTATCATTAATGACCTGAAGAAACACAAAAACTAGGGTTATTCTTTTTCTACAACTCTCATTTTTGATATTGACAAATTTTCACTCAGCGAGCAGAGTAATGTTTTTTCCGACTCCTTTTTACATCGGTGTTTATAGGATGTTGTAGTGTGAATGCAGAAGTGAGAATGGGAGAGAGAGAAGGAGAGAGGAAATGATACTTAAGACGTTCAGCCTGTGCAGTGCCTAATGATCACAAGAGCAAAAGATACACGCACGCATATGAAAACTCATGCATGCACAACATGTGATCTCTTGATTAGTGCTGTAGTCACACCCTCCCACTCTCTCTGCTTGTTTGATCACAATCTGCCTCCTACTCCTGGGCTCCAATCAAAAAGAAACTTTCAAAAGATAATGCTTGCTCGATATTAAATCAGTGATGACCTTTGTTGAAATAACTTTAAGGTCTAATATGTAATCTATTTACTGTAATAAATCCAAAAATGACCCCAATGCGTCATCAGATATTAAAGGTGCAATATGTAATACTGACAGCTAGTGTTTAAAGTAGTTACTGCAGTACAAATTCAAAATACTGGAGAGCGTCATCTCCCTCTGCCCCTCTTTACTCAGACTCGAAGTTCACGGAGGTTGCCAGGCTGAGACCGTAGCATCCACAACAACGTTGCTAGACGCTTGTCTCACATAGCCAGACATACTTCACAGCACAGCGGAGTAGCTAACGTTAGATGCTGGCAATATTGACACTCATAAAAGCCTGTGCTTACACGGAACTCTGTACCCAACTGACAGGCACACTTTTTTGGCTTAGAATTACAGTAGGAACCGCTAAAAACACAACAACCTCGCCCTCCTCTCCACACGCCAGACAGACACACTTCCTCAGCTTAGAATTACAGTAGGAACCACTAAAAATAACACTACCTTGCCGTCCTTTTCCACCCAACGGAACACACTTTATTGGCTTAGAATTACGGCAACAATCGCTTCCCGATTTACAGCCCCCCTCTCTTGGCTTCAAATAACTCACCGTTGTCGGCTCCGGCCGCTGAACAGGCTACATGTTGTTAACAACTGTGGCCCGTCTGACTGGTCCTCCGGTAACGTTAGCAGTTAGCAGGGTTAGCATGGCAGCGTCAGCCAGGACCAATCAGGATCACTTTACTGGCTGTGTCTCAATAGTTTTTGCAAGTAACCAACTTGGGTACTCTAGCTATAATAATTCAATGTGAGTAGCTACATGAATGTTGAAATGACATAAAATGCCCGTCCCTAGTAGCCGTGATAAATTAGCCTGAAGCTAATGCTTACCTGTTCAGGGGGAAATTAGCCAACCCGGCGTCCTTTTGGGCTCTAAGCTGTCTCCATCTTTCAAATACATCTCCAATATTTACCCTGGGTTTGTTACGTCTCTGGTCACGCAACTGTTAGAAACATGCTGTTTTTTTGTGTCCTGTTAGTTTGTTTGTTGTTTCCATGGCTGTACTGCTGTACTAAGGTTACAGCTGTAGCACGCTGGGTTTGCGTGTTTACAGGTATATCTGGCAACCCAGTCTGGCTATCAAACTGGGCAGTTGAAAGCAACACACAGGCCAAAACACAAACAGAAATTCCGTCACGGAACGGAAATTTCAAAAGGAGAAAATACTGGCATTAGCATTGTTGTCAGAAAAGATAGAATTTCAATTTAGCATGTTTCCTTAATATCTGATGACGCATTGGGGTAATTTTTGGATTAATTACAGTAAATATATTACATATTGGACCTTTAAGGAAACATGCTAAGTTGAAATACTATCTTTTCTGACAACAATGCTAATGCCAGTATGTTTTCCTTTTGAAATTTCTGTTCTGTGACGGAATTTTTGTTTGTGTTTTGTTTTGTTTTTGCCAGATAAACCTGTAAAAATGCAAACCCAGCGCGCTACAACTGTAACGTTTGTACAGCCATGAAAGCAGCAAACAAACGAACAGGATCAACGGAGACCAGAGACGTAACAAACCCCAGGTAAATATTGGAGATGTATTTGAAAGATGGAGACAGCTAAGAGCCCAATAGGACGCCGAGTTGGCTAATTTTCTCCTGAACAGGTAAGCATTAGCTTTAGGCTAATTTATCACGGCTACAAGGGATAGGCATTTTATTTTATTTCAACATTTGTGTACTCACATTGAATTATATAGCTAGAGTACCCAAGTTGGTTACTTGCAAAAACAATTGAGACACAGCCAGTAAAGGTATCCCGACTGGTCCTGGCTAACGCCGCCATGCTAACCCTGCTAACTGCTAACGTTACCGGAGGACCAGGCAAGCGGGCCACGGCTGTTTACAATGTGTAGCCTGTTCAGTGGCCATAGCCGACCACGGTGAGTTATTTTAAGTCAAGAGAGGGGGGCTGTTAATTAGGAGGACCGTGAGTTTGCAGTGCGTTTAGCGATCGTTGCCTTAATTCTAAGCAAATAAAGTGTGTTCAGTCAGGTGGAGAGGACGGCAAGGTAGTGTTATTTTTAGCGGTTCCCACCGTAGCTAATTCTAAGCCGAGGAAGTGTGTCTGTCCGTTGGGTGGAGAGGACGGCGAGGTTGTTGTGTTTTTAGCGGTTCTTATCGTAATTCTAAGCCTAGGAAGTGTCTGTCCTTCGGTTGGAGAGGACAGCGAGGTTGTTGTGTTTTTAACGGTTCCTACCGTAATTCTACGCCGAAAAAGTGTGTCTATCAGTTGGGTACAGAGCTCTGCGTGAGGACAGGCTTTTATGACTCAGTATAGCCAGCATCTAACATTAGCTACTCCGCTGTGCTGTGAAGTAATGTCCTATGTGAGACAAGCGTCTAGCAACATTGTTGTGGATGCTGTGGTTTCAGCCAGGCAACCTCCGTGAACTTCGAGTCTGAGTAGGAGGGGCCCCGACTCTCCAGTATTTTGAATTTGTACTGCAGTTACTATTTTAAACACTAGCTGTCAGTATTACATATTGCACCTTTAAGACAATAAAACATTTTTATGTTTAGTGAAAATGTTCGTCTGACAGGACAAAAATTCATCTCTTTAAGCATGGAAAAGTATCTACAGTATAGACATTGAAAGCATGTATTTGAGATGACTCAAAGTCTTAAGACGTAAGCTTATAATAGCTCTGACTATTACCAGGCTGATTAAAAGAGAATATGATCTATGAAGGTTATCATAAGGCACTCATGAAGCTGTGACACTTTTGTTTGCATGAAATGGCTTATCTTATCTTTATTTTTAGCGTTACCCAACTGAGCCTGATGATGCCTGTCAAAGCACAAAAAAATGAAATAAAGTAATACAAATATGAGAAAATTTAAACCATGTTGCTGAACTTTTCATTATTTACACTGTAGCTGTTGTACTCAACGCACTATATTATATTAGTGTTTAAACAGAGTGTGAGCATTTTTACTGATTTGTTTTGTACTTGTTGGGTTGTTATTTTTTCAGGGATAAGTGGCATAACCCTTACATAAGACATCAGTTTTGGTTTCAGGCTTCCGTATCCACAATTGGTGATATTGATTTATGGTCAACAGCATGTAATGTACCCAAAACTTAATTTATTATTTGTAAGAAGAAAAACATAAAAAACTAAAAGAAAAATTGTTATATGTATGAGTTTCTTGGCAGCTGCTTCATGTGCCTCTAAGAAGCAATGTTTTACATACTTATGATCAAGTATTTATACCCAGGATTCCCAGGTTACATTTGCCATGAAAAAAAGGGTGATAAAATGATGAAAACTGTAGGTCACGGATTCCAACACACTTTGACATTGTAGTGTAAAGAGATCCCACCCCTGTAAGCTGCTCATGTGGCCTGTCCTGACACTTCCAACTCTGGACCTGAGTCAAACGTTTTGCCCATGATGACAAAGGGAAAAGTATGTTGTAATCGCCCAGTTGTTTTTTAAGGCGTCAAAGTAAATATTTGTCAGCGAGTTAGAAAATTGAGATGTGAGTGCAGGTTAGTTCATGCAAGTTTGGATATGATTTAACTCTAATAAACAATTTAATAATGAATCTAATAGAAAACCAGTTGTTCAAAATGTAATGACAATTATTTAAGCCTCCCTCGAGGGTTTATGTCAGGTCATGTGTGTTGGGAACTGGGGCGTGCAGTACAGTAAAAAGAGCATATGACTGATTGCTACATGCACACAGAACATTCCCATACCTCACAGTGGTTTCACAATAAGATGTGTGAGTAGTCTTTTGTGGTTTCAGCTTGAAAAAAAAGCACATGATGCCACTGCAAGCATTTCATGACCAAATGATTAAGCTAAAAAAAGAATGGACTCCTTATGACTGTGATGAAAAAAAAATGTGTCAGATTTGACCAGCAGGTATTACACTTCACCTGCTGTAACATGTCAATACTAAGTGATTATGTCACTCTCACCTACTGTACTGTGTGCCTGGCAAGCACACCTTTCCCATCATCCCTGTGGGCTGCGATTGGCTGAAGGGCTAAGAGGCTGAGGTGTTGCAGCAAATAGCATGAGTCGTGGGCTGGTCCTTTCTGCAACTCAAGGGAGGTTAATGAGTGAAGCTGCTGGGCTATCAGCCAGACATGAGCAGCAATGCTAAGGCACCCACAATGAGCCTGACTGTATTACCACTGAGCTCTGTCTAATTATACACTCCCAGAGAGGGAGAGAGAGAGAGAGAGAGAGAGAGAGAGAGAGAGAGAGAGAGAGCATATTAGGTAGGGGAAAGAAAAAGTTATCAAGTGTCACTGTGTGTCAGAGAGACTTACTCAGAGGGATGAGTGTAGATTGAAGTTGTAAGGGTGAGATAGAAGGTGTGTGTCAGTTAGAGCAAAGGAGAGAGAGGAGGGAGAGATCAAGCAAGCTGGGGAGAGAGAAAGAGAGCACACTCACAGGGAGATAGAGGGAGAGAGAGAGCAAAGAGGCGTTTAGAGAGTGAGAAGGAGGAGAGGCAGGAATAGGATGAAGGGAGGGGAGGCTGAGCAGTAGAAAGGAGGTAGAGACTCGCAGTCTCAAAACTGGATATTCCTACGTGCCTGCTGCTGCCCGATCCAATGAGTAAACTCTCTGCTATCTGCTACGCAAAGGCACCCGGCGAGGTATGTGACCACACCGCTTCCTCTTCTTAGTATGTGTGTACATGTGTGTAGGAGAGAGGGAGCGCAGGTGTGTAAGGAACTTTGAATGAAGGGATACACACGCCGTGCTGTGTGTGTTTGAATGCTGCTCTGAGGTAACAGGTTCAAGAGTTTCTGTAGGTACATGTCATCCTGAGAATGAGCTGGGTTAATTATAGGGAAGTGTGTGTGTGTGTGTGTGTGTGTGTGTGTGTGTGTGTGTGTGTGTGTGTGCGTGTGCGTGTGAATGAATGAACGTATCATGTAGATCAGCACCTGTGTGTGGGGGTGTTTGTGTGAGTGAAAGGGCTTAACAGAGAGAGTGTGAACAAGAGGGAGAGTGTGACGGATCCAAAGACAAGATGTATGTGAAAGACAGATACAGACACACAGACAGTGAGAGAGAGAGAGAGAGAGAGAGAGAGAGAGAGAGTGAGAGAGGTGGAGGTTCATCACTCATCATGACGGCAGATCAGGACTTTCAGAATTAGAGCAGTGGGCTTAAATAGCCCTGGTCCAGAGATAGCCAGGGGCCCTGGAGGAGCCCGCTTAAACTGGGAGGGACGAATATGAAATTGGTGAGGGTGGGGTTAATTGAGCCTGGGAAAATTTGGAAAGAGATGGAATGAGGGAGGGGGAGGAGAGAGAAAATAGCAGGTACAGATGTTGAGGGCAAATCTGGGAAAGATATGATGTGCAGGGGTGCATCAGGCATCTGTAATCTAACATTAGAAAACATGCACTGAAATAACTTCCAATGTGACCTTTCATTTTTAATATACAACTTTACAACACCAATTGGTCTAAATGACTAAATGTTTCTGTATCTGCATCCCTCATTGGGAATACAAAGCTATGTTTGTGGTTCTGTTACTGACTCCACTTAAAGCCCTCCTCCTTTCTCGCCAATCTTGATGGAGAAATACTACGCCAGTGTGCACGATTATGATTTCTGTATGTCTATTTCTGCTACAGCACTCGCTGTCCTTCTGCTGCATATCTGTGATACCCCATATGCTGCATATATGAACATTTCACAGGTTCAAACAGTTCTCAGCTATAGATGTCTTTCAAGTGAGACGTACAACATTTGTCACTGCTGACTTAATTCACTTATTTCAATTACAAGGATGATCTGCTAGAGTGTACAGGAAGTCTTGTGTCACTGAGAGATTGCTTTAAGAAATGTTCTTTTTGAGTGCACAATTACAAAGTGTGCCTCATAAGCAAAGGAGCAATTTTTGCTCGTCGTTTCTGGTGTTGGAGTCGTCATTATCAAGCAAGGACTCTGTGGTGTATCAGTGAGAGTTTGTGCCAAGGTGGGGCTCTAGCTGTAGTCAGGTGGCTTCAAAACCCAGATCTTCTGTGTTTAATATGTGACTTACTAATATGAACCGGTAGATGTGTTTTATGACTCTAGCTGTGTACCAGAGAAGTGTCCTCATAAAGGATGTAAAGATGATGAAGAGAAACTGAATGTAGGAATGTTTATATGTCTCGTGGGAAACAAAAATACAACTGGTCTCTGTGGGCTGAATGAGAAATAAAGCATGTTCTTCCATCACATGTTTCTTAGAGTACTGTCACCCTGAAGAGCAGAACAGGCCTCTTGTGGAAGAAGGTTGAGTGGCTGCTGGCCCTTTAAGAGGTCTATTTTTACAGGGGCACACTCATGCATGGAGCGACGCGCACAGAGGAGGCAGTGGCACACAGAGACTATTTGCTCTGCTTTACTTCTATGACTCCACACAACACATCCTATAGGACCATAACCCTGTGCTTTATTGGCTGAGTGAGATTCGTAAAAGCCCGTTGTTTAGCCCATAGAGGGGCATGTGTTTTTTCAACGCAAGCTCAAACACGAAAATCATCAAAACTAAGTTACGAGATTCGCGCCCGACAAGGAGATTCAGCCCCTTTCAAGTTGATCTCTCTGAAGTCTAAAAGTGATAATGAGTGGGAGCTTGCAATAAAGACACCCTTATACACACTGTACAGAAATGTGCCAACATTCCCACATACTTGTTTTGATATGCAGATAGCTATGAAAGAAATCTGAAAACATTCATGCCCCCTTCTTACAAACACATAATACACTTAGTTTACTTACACCCACACACTCCTCGAAAGAAAACACAGAAATGGGCACATTTTAGAACATTTTTACACAAACACACATCCTCGCACTTAGATATGTGCATTGTGCTGTACACCCACGTAAAAAAAACTACTTATACATACTCAATATACGGACCTAAAATAATCTTCTCCTTATGCAATCTGCATGTTATATAATGCATGCCTGTCATTATCACAGTGCTCCTTCACGCCCTGCTGTGCCTTTCCACCTACAGCACCACACAGACAGGCAGACACACACACACACACACACACACACACACACACACACACACACACACACACACACACACACACACACACACACACACACACACACAAACACACACACACACACACACACACACACACACACACACACACACACACACACACCGTGCACCTTGTGTTGACAGTCATATACTCTACTCTAGCACTCTCACCCACGTTGAGTGTGTGCTCTCAAACAGCCAGCCAGTTGAGTGAAAGGGAAAGACAGAGAGTGGGTGGGTTGGGGGGACCGAAAGTGAAAGAGACAAAGAGGGAAAACTTAGAGAGGGAAGTGTACATTCAGGCAGAGACTACACATTTGCATGATTTTATGAATTTGTGCATGTGTGTGTGATTTGTAGGACTGTATATGTGTTTGCTCTGCCAAAACTCCCCTTTCACCCATTGAAACTGTTTGTGGGCACAGCAGTTTAGCAGGTATTTGAGGCTACATAACCCCACATAACCTTATTTGTGTTTTCATTTTCTTTACCACCCTGTTCCTCAGGCTCAGATACCAGGGAACACACGCATGTCTTGCATGTCATCCTCTCACAGAATGGAAAGGGAATCAAACCCCTGTCCTTCTTGCTGTTCAGCTACATTTCTAAAAACTGTGCTGCAACATAAGCTCGTATTGTATCGTATTTAATCAACGTATATGAAAAGTGCAGCTCACATAATTTTTTTAATCATTCTAAAGGGAACTGACTAATCAAGCAATGTGTGTATATCTGCAATATGTCAGCACAGGCATAAAGGGCACTACATCCAAAATGAACTTGCCTTACTTCAAATCATTTAGAAAACAGTATAGCAACTTAGTGGTATTGCACAAATCTCTCCTAAGGTACATGCTAATCATGAAGTAGTTCTGTGTTTAGGGCACTTTTGAATCAGTCAAGGGGACCTCCATGCTCACTGTTCCCAGATCAGCACTCTCACAGTTGAAGGGTATGAAAATTGGCCTGGGAGCTCAGCAGAGGAGCCAGGAGTGTGATGAATAATCCAAAACAGAGGCAGGTGTTTGAATACAGTTGACACCATGCCAGACTACTTTAAGGTGACAGACACACCTGTCGGGGAGGGTGTCCCACAAGAGGGAAGTGGTATATCATAGGATGCATTTACATTCAGAGCCACATACGGTGTGGGATTGTGCGTGTGTGTGCAATTGCAAACATGCGTACGCAATCTGTCAGTTACCGGAGTCTTTTTTTCGCTCTTTGTCGATCGTTTTCTTTGGCCCTGACTCGCTAACCCTTGTGTATGATCAAGCAGTATGTTCTCCTCCTCCTCCACACTTCATCTACAATAGGGGTCAACAACCTTTCAACCCTGCCTCCTACCACTTAACACCCACAGTTTTTCAGCCAGGCCTGCCTCTCTGCCTGCTGGAAGCCCAGTAGATCAGAAAAATCTGCTCCCTCGTACAGACAGACGTGCACAAGTATAATATATTGCAAAGTATCGGTTTTGGTATCACTGTACAGAAAGTGTAACATCTGAGACATCCTGTGGCCTATAGCATCAATAGTGAGCCTGTCCTGAAGTTGTGTATTACTTTCCCTATCCTTGCTTCCCTATTCATTTCTTTTTTTATCCTTTGCAGCATTAAAATCACTCAGCAAAACATCTTTCTCTAATTTAATTTGGCTTTTTTTTTTTTTTTTTTAATTATTAGCAGAGATTGTCAAAGAGCTGCGTGATAAAGGTTCTCTCTCAAGTGGGACTCTCATTTTGAAAACAAGCATTACTGTAAGCCCACTCAATCCTATTTCAATATCATTTGCAGCACCCTCTGTAACAAACAGCATAAGCCATGTGTTGAGTAAATGGCTGGGGCCGTGTGTGGCTGGGCAGCAGATTTGGTGTGGGAGGGGTTGTAGAGCAAGAGCAATAATGGCAGTGTATAGCAATGTTGCCTTGAATACCGGCAGTGATAACGGTAATCCAGACAGTATCTATGAAGCCAGTCTAGACAGGCATTCTAAAAATGAATGGCACTTGTGCTTCTAACAGGAGACCTGGCCATGCTCTCTCAGTGGAGTAGTCATCATGATGTTTGCTTACAGCTTGCTGACATTTTGCTGCTAAACTAGAGAACCAACAAAAAACACAGTTTGACTGTCAGTCGCCAGGGGAAAGTGCCAAAAAAAACAAATCTTTGGAATAAAAAGTAACCCCCCTCATCTTTCACACACACTCTTGTCATTTCTCTGTCAAGCTGTTTCTAAACCATTAGATTTTTTTCACTCTCTGAGTTTCTTCCTTTGTCTCTCTCTTTCCCCTCTCCTCTTTCCTTGACCCCCCTCCTTGTAAGCTACTGATCTCATAGCATGAGAGTACTACTCGCATCAAGGGCTCTAAGGTGGACTAATCATGTGGCAAACTAGTGAGAGAGACTGCTATCCGTGAGCCAGTGAAGCTGAGCATGTAAAAAGTTTGGAAAAATAATTTAGAAAAAACAAGTGAGCTGCAAGAATGGAAATGCAAAAGCATGACTGTGCATCAGCACTGTGTGACATCACTCCAGTTGCATAAGAAGCACTGTCACCTAACCAATAGTAATGGTTGTTTCATGTTTTTTTATACTTTGTGATGCATGTGATGCCAACAAATTGACACCAAAGACATCTCTTTGTGGTTGAAAATGTAGTTGGTGCAGATGCCGCATAAGAGGCATACTATCAGATTGAGACAGTGGAAAAGTGCAAATGAAACTAAATGAAACTCTCATCAGTAGACATTTAAATGTCAATGAATGACAACAATATAACACCCGCGTTAGAAAATGTCAGCCACAAGGTTTGCAGAATACCTGTTAACTGTTCCACTTGTTCCCTGCTGACCCATGCATGCACACCGGCATGTGCAGTGTAAGTGTGTGATTGTATTCACAGAACCAGAGAGACAGACGAACACTGCAGGAGTCTGCCATGGTCAGAGGAAGAGGAGAACATGGTGGAGGATTTTTTGCTTCTGCTGACTGGCTAAACTGCATGTAATTAGTCAAGTCATATTTTTAACTGATATTGCGTGAAAGCCAGCTTAAGGAGCCGTAGCTGCCCTATTTATACCCTAGGGGCTAATGGCCTGTACCACTACACAGGGGGATTTCCTCCCAGAACTATACTAAGCCTTCCTTAGGCCGTACCAGTTGGGATTCACAGGGATTAAGCCAGCAATACATTATGGGCGTCACCCTCTAGTCTGCATCACTCATGCTGGTCTACTCTCATCCAATCAGCTCTTTTCTTGCAGTGTTTAGCATACTCTGTTTACAACTCTGCTTTTCAGAAGGCGGTATATTCTGTTTGTTTTTACTGCACTGATGGCACACACTGATGATCTTATTCTTCATCAAAAAACAGATATTTTCATCAATTTGTGTTTAGGGAAGTGTGCAAGTCTTTCATGAGTGAGCACATTTTCACAAAAATTGAATCTTAGAATGAGTCTTTGAGTGCAGGGCTGCTGGCTCATCTTGTTGATGAATGGGTCAGGGCCCTGAAGGCTGACCTGGCCTTTTGCCCAATAAGCTATTGCCCGTATCACCCTGTCCTTTTATCAGCTTAGCCCAGCTTATTGTGGAGTAAGCCACCACACACGGCTAGTAGTACTCGCCTCCTCCCCTCACCACCTCACCACCTCTCGCCATCTATCTATCTATCTATCTATCTATCTATCTATCTATCTATCTATCTATCTATAGTATATCTATCTATCTATCTATCTATATATAGTATATCTATCTATCTATCTATCTATCTATCTATCTATAGTATCTATCTATCTATCTATCTATTTATCTATAGTATATCTATCTATCTATCTATAGTATCTATCTATCTATCTATCTATCTATCTATCTAACTATCTATAGTATCTATCTATCTATCTATCTATCTATCTATTTATCTATAGTATATCTATCTATCTATCTATAGTATCTATCTATCTATCTATCTATCTATCTATCTATCTATAGTATATCTATCTATAGTATCTATCTATCTATCTATCTATCTATAGTATATCTATCTATAGTATCTATCTATCTATCTATTGTCCCGATTTGATTCTTTCACGATACATGGGTGTCGATTCGATTTGTATTTAACAAAAACAAAAGTTTAATAATACACTTCTCGAAACAATACATCATGAGACATTTCTAAAAACTAATTGTTTTCTAAAAATAATGCACATCACATGTCAGTCAGTCAGTCTGACATTTATTTACTGTAATTTCTAAATTTGTTTCTGCTTTCGGTCTGTTTTGCTGGAAACGGATATGATGTTGTCGCTGTCAGCAGTACTGTATAAACAGAAAATATTATGGTGAATAATTGGTTAAAAAAAAATTCTAGGGAAAAGAATCAATTTTAAAAACGTCGCAAAAAATATCAATACATACGATTCTCAATTTTCTATCTATATATCTATCTATCTATCTATCTATCCATCCATCCATCCATCCATTTATCTATCTATCTATCTATCTATCTATCTATCTATCTATCTATCTATCTATCTATCTATCTATCTATCGGTCTATCTGTCTATCTGTCTATCTGTCTGTCTGTCTGTCTGTCTGTCTGTCTATCTATCTATCTATCTGCTGTGTCCTCTAGACCCCCCTTCCCCTCCACTCTCCTCTACTTTCCCCTCTGTTCAGATCTGTTACATTCAGCAACAAATTTCTGCTGCCTCAGACTTCCATCATAGATCCCCCACTCAGCCTGAAACATGATCAGACACCCCATACGAGGCTACGCATGAGGAAGAAAAAATAAAATGCCAAAAAGACCAGAAGCTAAGACTGTAAAACATGTTCCATGTTCAAAAGAACCTGCTGAGGAGAGGGAGCGAATCTTCCACAACTACAATTTGTTGGGTGTAGTGTGACTCATCTGACTTTTCTTGTCTAGGCCTGACCCTGTGTGTGCGTGCGTGCGTGTGTGTGTGTGTGTGTGTGTGTGTGTGTGTGTGTGTGTGTGTGTGTGTGTGTGTGTGTGTGTGTGTGTGTGTGTGTGTGTGCGTGCGTGTGTGTGTGTGTGTGTGCGTGTGTGTGTGTGTGTGTGTGTGTGTGTGCGTCTGTGATGGACAGATTAAATAGTGCAAAGCCAGAGAGAGACAGACAGGAACAGCAAGCTTGAGATAGAGAAAGAGTGCGCCAAATGTTTCAGTGGTGCCATAAATGATTGACAGCGCAGTGTGACTACACTGTGAGTTTTCTCGTGTTGATGTTTGCCTGCTCTGTGTGTGTGCGTGTTCAATATGCTAAATATCAAAGTATGCATGCATAAGTAGAGAACAACAGTCATTTCTGTATCGCGATATTGTAGTAAACACTCTTTGATGATCCCCGTCCTTGCTCTATTTCCTCGTCTTTCACTATGACTGAACGTCTAAATTTATATCAAACACTAGTAATATGATTTACGTAGAATTATTTTTATTAGTACTAAATGCTGTTCACAGGGCAGGGGTATCAATAGAATTAATTATTTGATTTGCTTCACTAGATTTTGTTCCTATTTATTTCCTTTTTATGTTTTGAGTTTTATTCATATTGGTTACAAATTTAGTAGTAGATAAGTCAACTCAGACACCTTACTGTGTGAGCAATGGGTTTATTTATTTATTTATTTAAAAGGGACAGTGCAGATTAATTGACATGTTTTGTTCACACTCAAAATGTAAATGTGCCAGAGTTAGCAAAAAAGCTAATATTCATCTGTAGTCCTTGGCAGGTCAACACATCATAATATTACATTAATAAAAAAAGAATGTAAGAAAGATAGAAAGCAAATTAAGAAAGAAAAAAGAAGAGAAAAGAGAAAGGGACAAATAAAAATAAATAAAAATAAGTACAATACAAAGAAGGGCAGTACGTGTAATATACTCATAGACAAATTAATAGTGGCAACTTAATGCTGCCAACTGTATATTCAAATTAATTAAGGTTTTTAAATATTTAGAAATACTAATTACACTAAAATTAACAGTTTTCTGTTTGTAATCCAGCTTTTATATATAAGAATCCTGTGATTCTCTGGCCTATTGATCCTGTTTTATTGAATATTAATTAATGCAATTATGATCAGATGTTTTTTTTTTCTTTTTTTCATGTCATCTTTATGATTTTGTTTATTTAAAGTCAAAATAAGATAGTGTTGTTACTTTCCTTTAACAAGACTGAATATTGATTACATTTCCATTTGACATTACAGTGTGGCCCTAAATCTCACAATGTTGTTTAATCTTACTCCAATATTCTCCTAAATTTAAAAAAAGGAATCTTTATCTTTACTCTATTAATTATGATACTTGAAATGAACCCAAGCAAATACAGAAATGCTAGAGCAGACAGCGCTTGTGCCCACACAACCTCAGTGCACATCAGTTTCAAACAGCATTCACTTTGAAAAGTCAAAGTAATCTCCTAAATGTCAGAGGTGACTTTTTTGGCAATTGTCACCTCATTGTAAGAATGTTTCAGTGTGGCCTGCTAGCTGATGTGTCTGCACACACATCCACATTAGATTAGCTTTCCACTCCATTGAGGTTGAGAACTTAGACAAGGTTAACCTTTATTTCTAAAATATTGCTGGATAAGAATCTGCATTTTGCTCTTTGTTTGAAAGGTTGAGTTGCCTGAATTGCTAAGTGAAATAAAGAACATAAAGATTGCTTTTTACAACTCACCACCAATAATGATTTGATTGCTTCATTAAATCCTTTTCCCCGTGTGCTCCAATTTACATTTTCATTCCTTTATTGCATTTCTGCACTGGTAATTAACATAAGCTTGTTTGAACTGAGGTTTGGCCCTGTTTCTTTGACGAGAAGCCAACGGGGTTATTTGCATCACGTTGCATTTTCAACCTTGTGCCTGTTTATTATTTTGTAAAAGATTTCTATACTGACAGGTTTCTGATTTCTTGCACACTGCTTTCACCAATTCAGTCCTAATAAAGCCATACCAGCCATACCAACACACTTCACTTGCACTGACTGAATCACTGAGGCAAATCATTCAGAGCTCTCCTGTAGTGCTCCTAGCGTGTGAGCCTGTTTGTGTGTGTGTGTGTGTGTGTGTGTGTGTGTGTGTGTGTGTGTGTGTGTGTGTGTGTGTGTGTGTGTGTGTGTGTGTGTGTGTGTGTGCGTGCGTGTGTGTGTGTGTGTGTTTGTGTGTGTGTGCACGCATATGAAGTCAAATCAAATGTATTCATAAAAGTTCTTTTAACAACAGGTTCGTCAGAAAGTGCTTTGATGAGAACAAAGGACACAAATTCAGACGAAAACTACAGTTAAACAAAAAGAACAAGTATATTGTGTGTGTGTGTGTGTGTGTGTGTGTGTGTGTGTGTGTGTGTGTGTGTGTGTGTGTGTGTGTGTGTGTGTGTGTGTGTGTGCTTGATGAATGTGAGCTTTAGTTTTGAGTCAGAGACATACGCAAAAGCCTAAAGTCTGAGAGTGTGTGTGGGATGAGCCTCCTACCACGTCCCTCCCTGTCTCTCATCAACTGTCTCTCTGCCTCCTCTTCATCCTTTCCTCTTTTTTATGTGCCAACATTTCTTCAGAAATATATATTAATTAATTAATTGATCCATTCATAACTTTTTTTGTTAAAAGATACATTTAACCAGTTAAACTTAAGTGGAAAGCAAGCCTACAGACAATCACAGTCAATTTATCCCACCCAGTATATAATCTGTATGTGCTGCATCCTTGACTGTTTGTGTGTGTACTTTTGTGTGCGCAGATATGTGTGTGTATGCATGTTTGTATCCTTCACAGTGATTAAAGCAAGTGGGCGGCACCAGCAACTGGTCTGCCTGTGTGGCTCTGCATAGCAGACATGTTTCTCACTGCTAGATATTACTCATTTCCTCAGCCCTTTGCACACATAAGCACACACACACTCTTGACACACACACAGTCACATACACAACAGATACTGAGACGGATAGCAGGCTCTCAGTTCTCTCCCACAGTTTGGTGGGCTCGCTGGTGTTTATTTCATGCGCACAGAGATCAGAGGCAGTGTGTAGCTGGGGGCTGCTGATATCTGCGGGTGTTGTAACTGGTGGCAGTGCTGTGGAGGAGCAGTGTAGCAGTGAGGAGCTCAGGAGTGGGTTGACCCTCTGGGAGGACTGGAATATGAATGACTGTCAAGACTGGGACGTCGGCTCAGCCTGCACTAAGGTCAGTCTCGCATCACATCACAACTACCAACTCCATCCAACCTGTCTGCCTGCTCCCACATTCTCTCACTGGTCTTTTGGATTCAAAGAGCTGTTGTTTACCACTTGTCTATTGCAATTAGCACTACTGGACTATCAATTGGTGTTTTATTTGATATTAGCAATATAGACAAAGCTAGAGATTAATATTTTGCAGTTCTGTTTTTTTTTTAGGTTTGCAGAGTATAGAGGAGCATTAGACAGTTCCCTGAGAAATGCATGTAGAGAAAAGGCGGGATGAGGTGGAGCAGTGCAAATACATATGTCAAATTTGACAATTACTTGAGAGCAAGTTGAAGAATGTAAGCATTTTACATTTTAATATAAAACCATAACAACTAACTGTCTCAAACTGTTTTTAATTTTTTTAAGCAAAAAGAAAATGAAAATAACTTGCAAGTATGTAATGTGCTTACATAGCAAGCAAAAAGTCTTGAGGTAGTATTTCATTGGAAGGAATGTGTTATATAATTATGTCTGTGATCTGTCAGTTTTTATATATTTAAATGCAACGAGCACAGTAGCTCCAGCTAAACTCCAGCTCTGTGTGCAATGTCTGCACAGTGTAGGAGTATTCTGTTAGAATACATTTCTCTGCAAACTCCTCCACATGCACAATTGTGTTTTGTTTTCTTGTACTTTTTTTGGCAAGTTTATATTGGGTCTATTTTGACAACCTTTTTCATAAGGGCTGTCAAAATGACTGGGTGTCAGAGTCATTTGAGGAGAAATATTGAAACCATATTTTTTTAATGTAAGAAATCTGGATTCTAGAATTATTGTAATTCCAAGTTATTGTGCAGCGAAAGTAGAGTTCTGAGGTAAAAAAAAAAAAAAAAGTGATAAGTTAGACAAATTCAGACCTTTGGAATACTGTGTGTACCTTATTAATGTGTTTTGAGATAGCTTTTCCTGTGGAATTTGTTTTAATGTTGTTGCTTCTTTTCTTTTTTTTAATTGGCAAAAGTTGTAATAATTGAAAAATGTATTTGTCGTTTTTTTTATTTTTTATTTAATCAATACATTGCGTAACTGTGCGCGTGTTAATGGTATGTTACTCTTCTGATATTAACTGCTTGTCGCATTTAATAAATTGATTGATAAGATCATCATAATTAATTTGATGAAAAACTGATTATTCTAGGAAAACCAATGATATATAATATACATGAACATGTGTATGGATTATGTCAGGAATCATTTCCAAATGTTGCTGCAGTCTGAAGGCATTTCATCTGAAGAATAGTCATTTTTATGAACCCCAGAGGTCAATGTGCGTTTATAGCCCACACAAAGCCATGTTGTCTTTCAGCTGAACTGAAAATATGTCACATAAATTGGACTTGGACAAGATTTTACATCAGTCCATAGTCCATCATAACCATTTCCCACATTCTACTCCATCACACCCGTCCTGTCAGTGTCTGAGACAATAAATCCCCCTCCTTTCACCACACAATTTTCAGTTTTTTCACTCAGCTGCACACACAGCTTGCTCTTCTCTAACACTTATTCTTTTTTTGGACCAAGTCACTTGATGAGCAACAGTTTACCCGCCTCTCCATGGAGTATCCCCATCTAACCGAGTGGATGTGTGTGTGTGTGTGTGTGTGTGTGTGTGTGTGTGTGTGTGTGTGTGTGTGTGTGTGTGTGTGGACACAGTTGCCATGGTGACAGTGTGGTGGATGGGGAGACGGCAGGGAGTTGGTAGGCTGTTGAGATAGACTTGCGGGTGAGTGCGGGGCTGAGTGGCAGCATGGTGCAGTGATGTTGTGGCGGCGGTGGGAGCAGCGATGGTGGTGGTGGCGGTGGTGGTGGAGGAGGAGGAGAGATCAGCTGGGCTGGCAGAGCGGCAACCATCACTTCAAAAGAGCTCATTTAAAACGTTTGGAGGAGAATTTGTAGAGCTCCCCCGCACTTCTCACTGAATGAAACAAGACTGCAAAATCTCTGTCACATTTGAGGACTCAAACACAAACACACACGCACACAAAGACCTAAACAAATAAACACATTCACACATTTCTCCCAGAAAGAAAGAAAAAAATTACACATGCACACAAACATGGCACACATGCATGCACACACACACACACACACACACACACACACACACAGACAATTACACACATTTCCCCACACCCCTGCTGTGACACATAATTAATATGCAAAGACACATATCCTGTATCCACAACAACTGGTGGTAATATCAACAGTGTTTCTGTCAGCTTTTGGTGGGTGGCAACCAGCTTTGCCTATCACTGGGGGAGTTAGTACAGCCACCTGAGGGAGTATTTGTGTGTCTGTTACTGTCCGTGTGTGTGTCTGAAAGAGAAGGGGTGGGGGGGGTTCTAGTAGTAAGCTCATATAGAATACAGAGAACACCCGGGGGTGTCGTGGGGGTGGTTCATGAAAGTGGTACAAAAACATATCAACATATTCCAATCATCCCCTGAGAGTCAGAGATGAAAACTCTCCTGCTGTGAGCGCTGTACACATACTGCACTGCCTCTGAACTTCATTGGCTACAAAATGTATTTTTAGTCCACATGTGGGAGTAATGTGTTTGAATGAAACAAGTAAGTTGGTTAGTTTCAGCCCCACCGCAGTGCGCATAGGTAATGACTAATTAGCGACAGCTATCAGAAAGCTAAGAGTTTCAAACCCTTTGAAAGTAGTTTATATGAGCGAGTCACTGGCTGATTTCTCGCCATCTGTCGCAGCTGAATGATTGTTTGTATGTATGTCTGACCAGACTGACAGCTAAGTCTTAACTACTGATGCCAGGACCTAACAGACTGTCCCTTCTCTATGTTCATACTTAATCTCTCTTTCTTCTATCTCTGTCCTTTCCCTCCTTTTTGCCTACCCTATCTCTACTCTCTCCAGGTGAGTGGCGCTCCAGTACAAAAGAATCAACAGTGATCTGACAGGGATGCTGTGTAGCAGCCTTCCCCTCTGTCTGCGCCCCTCGTTCTCCCGTGAGGCCCATGTGACCTAGCCTACACCCACATACAGGGGGCCCCCAGTGCCGCTGGAGCCCACCCATGAATCCCAGCCCCGACCGCGGCAAAGAGTGCCTCCCTCCCAAGAAAAGGGAGTCTCGGCAAGGATCGTCAGAACACCACAATCCTCTGGACGAGTTTAAACCCCCGGTGCCACTCCGGAGTCGGTCCAGCGCAGGGGGAGGGGAGGGAGGCAGGGAGGCCAGTGACAGGGACCGAGCTCTGATTAACCCAAATCCCCATGTACTACATACTCCTCCACCCCTTCCTGCTCCAGCACCAGGCCTAGCACTGCCCCTACCATGGCACCTAAGCTACTCTCCCTCTGTCTCTCTCCCCCTTTTCCCAGGGCAGGTCAGCGAGAGGATGGGCTCAGGGTCTCCCGCTTGGAGAGATGATTCTCTCCCCTCGCCTCTGTCCCACCACTCCAGGTGGCTTAGAGGGGATGGGCCCCTCTCCTTGCCACCTTCCCCATCCTCCTCCTCCGCTTCCTCCTTCAAGACTCCCTTCCCAGCCGATTCTAGAGAGATATGGTCCTACAATAACAGTGGCCGGCGGGACAACAGCTCCTCTCTCTTCTCCCCATCATATTTGTTTAGCCACCACTCTGTCTACCCTCAACAGCCAAGGTTTGTTGAAGCCAGACACAGATATTTGGGTAAGAGGCTCAATGGCCTGGACGGGCCAGGCAGCAGGACTGCCTCAACCTCCAGGCCTCTGCTTACAGGAGAATATGGGAACG